>NW_007762459.1:0-6349 GCF_000696425.1 Galeopterus variegatus
AAGACAAGAAACTAAAGCCAGCCCCTGAATCTACCCTGGGGCACAGCCTCCGTAAGGGCAGTAGAACCAACCCCCAGAAGTCAGAGACACCCAAAGGAAATCTTCATTCTTGCTTAGCTCCTGTAATTTCTAAAAGCCCCATCCTTCCATCTTGCCAGGCTAATTTTCCAATCATCTGAAAGTCCTTTGAGCTCTGCCTCCTCAAAACCCCTTATCTCACCACTAACTACACAGCCTTACCTCATTTAACCTTCTAATCATGAAAACCATTTTAATTTGCTCCTCTGTGGAATCATTATGTCCACAACATTGCAATGTGTCAAGGTAACAGCTTAAATGAAGTGATAGATCTTACAAGTTTAAAGGGACACAGACCAGAACAGATGGCTAAATAAAAGCTAAGAGGCCAGTCACCCATTAAGTAAACAGGTAAGCACCATTTTTTTTTTTTTTAATCGCCATCCGGTAGCTTGCTGCAAAACAGAAGCTTGCTTTGAAGGGGACCCAGATGGGATTTGTGATTTTGTCTGTTCGGAGCCCAGCATGCTCTCTGGTTCTCTTGATTGCTGTACGGCATTGCGTGGCTGGGGGGTTGGGGTCAAAGGCCGTTCAGGCCTTTCTGAGTCCTCTGATCACGAGTAGCAGCACATACATAATGCATACATGAGAGGAAAATAAATCAATCATTTTCAGAGAAACTTCAAAATGGAACAAAGTCACAGTTGTAAAAGCCTGCTCCCTGCTAATCCATGCCTGCCTCCCATGTTCTGTTAAAGGGAACCAAGTAATGAGCACAGAGAGGGTACGGAGAGCAACCAGAGAGCAGAAGCCAGACACGGGTTCCTCTGTGCCCCACTAGGAATCGTCTTTGCTCTCTGGTTCTCTTGATTGCTGTACGGCATTGCGTGGCTGGGGGTTTGGGGTCAAAGGCCGTTCAGGCCTTTCTGAGTCCTCTGATCACGAGTAGCAGCACATACATAATGCATACATGAGAGGAAAATAAATCAATCATTTTCAGAGAAACTTCAAAATGGAACAAAGTCACAGTTGTAAAAGCCTGCTCCCTGCTAATCCATGCCTGCCTCCCATGTTCTGTTAAAGGGAACCAAGTAATGAGCACAGAGAGGGTACAGAGAGCAACCAGAGAGCAGAAGCCAGACACGGGTTCCTCTGTGCCCCACTAGGAATCGTCTTCTGCAGGGGACAGAGGTGTTCCTTTCACAGCTCAGGCCTTTGGCCCAATTTCTGTTGTGTTGCCTGGACCTGATTCTCTGCAGGTCCATATTTTCCCTATTCTTGTTTTGCATGAAAGTGTTTTCACAGTGCTGATATAAAACCACCCCGAAATTTCATTAGAAAAGATATAACATAAAGCACATCCTGTGCTCCGGCCGGCAAGGACAACAGAACTCAACACGAATGTGCATTCTTCTAGTAGTCACTTCCGCCAGACTGTGATCTTGGACTTCAGCTACAACTGTTCCCCAGTATCTGTGGGGGGTTGGTACCCATGGATACCAAAATCCACGGATGCGCAAGTCCCTGATATAAAATGAGGTAGTACAGCTGGCCTCCACATCAGATACAATGAAAACCAGCTACAACTGTTCCCCAGTATCTGTGGGGGGTTGGTACCCATGGATACCAAAATCCACGGATGCCCAAGTCCCTGATATAAAATGAGGTAGTACAGCTGGCCTCCACATCAGATACAATGAAAACCATGGATGCGGTGCTATAGACACATAGTGCACGTGTGTGTGTTTGTGGTAAGGATATGGAAGTAAATATATGAGAACGTATCCATTCACTTCAAGTCACCATTGCTCATTGCATCTGTACTCTGTGTAGACTTGGCTAGGTGTTGAAAAAACAGAAATGAAACCGTGAACGACAGACCATGCTTCCAAAGAGTCACAACTTAGTTTCGCTGGCAAGTTAACAAAAGACTATAATACCAGGTAGCAAGTGAGGTTAATGGAGGCATGCGCAGGGTGCTGCGGGGCCCAGGGGAAGGGACAGTTCAGGGAATGATTGTCTGAGCTGGCGGTATTCAAGTGGAGTCCTGAAAACCGCGGGAGTTAGCGAACTGAAGATGGGAAGGGCATTCTAGGCAGAGGGAACAGCAGTTTGAAAGGCCATAATTTGGTCATAAACCTTCATGTCATTTAGTAAATAGAATACATAAACTCTATGTAGTAGGAGATAGTGTTAGAGTTCAAATCACAAAACAAAAAATAATAAGCCAAATACATTGAGTTGGATGCAGTTATCTGTCCTATCTACCTTACGTTAGGATAATGAAAGGATAAATGCATAAAACTGCTATGTTTTACAATTCTAAAATATTTTTCATTTTCCAATCAAGTGAAAATGTATAAATCACTTCATTTTATTTGAAATTGCCATTTAACACACCACAACGCCCTGTTTTCAGTTGTTACACATATTCCATCAATAAATATATTCCATCAGTGGTTTGTTCCAGGAACTTTTGAGTCCGTCAACACTCAGCAAATTAAAAGACTTTCTGTTTACACATGTGTTCTATGTCTAACAATTTGTTTATGGAAGCGATTGCTGCTGCCTTTATTGAAGTGGTCAGAACATCCTTTAGATTCAACAACCACCAGTTAGGTTAAAGAAAACAACAGTAAATACTTGTCAGTTTATAATGTATAAGACTTGGTTCAAAAAATTTTTCACACTGCACAAAACAGATATAAATGTAACAAAGTCATTCCCCTAAGATCAGAAGCGTGTGAACATTCAATGATACAATGGATGGAAAACGCCGAGCTCTGTTCCAGGCACATAGAATGCACTCAAGAAACAACATGTTATGAGATAACTACTAATTGTTAGATCCTTGTGGACATTAGCCAGCTGGTGAGCACTGGTCAGGCCATGTGGAATGCATAAGAACTGGAGTATCTTTTTCTCAAATATTCCAAGCAGCTGCAAACACTTGAACTATTCAGTGCAACTTATCCATACAAGCTCTGAGAGAATGTCATTGTGCCCAAATAGATCTGATGAATTGCTTTAGGGAAAGCTTTCTACTCCTTTGTTCTTCATGTTGGGCAAGTCTGAAGGGCCTTTCTTTAACAGCTGAGACATTTAGAATTTAATCCCCTCTGTGCTACAAAAATATGCATCAAAAACGTAGCATTCCAGTTGCTTGCTCTTTGGAGTTGGAATATAATTTATCAAACTTATAGCAGAAATGCCTATTTCAAAATAAAACCCACAGAAAATTCATGATTTGGGGATAGAACACAATTGCAGAGATTTGGACCTAGGAAATTTGAAAGCTATATTAATATTCATGTATATTTTTATTCTTTCTACCACAGAATTAGTCTTCAACCACAGAATGAAATCTTTAACTTTTAATCTAGTCAAATTGGTGAATTTTTTTGTTGTGTTCTTTCTTATAAATGATAACCAACAGTATAAAGGTGTATTTTTTATTTAAATAATATTATTTAATAACTGAAGTAGTTTCTCATCAGGGTAAAATGGTGTACACTTTTGTTCATATGCTGTCATTTATTCAATAATAGATATAAAATGCAATGTCAACTGTATTATTTATATCAGAGCACAATCACCTCATACATTGATGAATCCCTGCCCATTGCTCATTTGTGACTTTATCAAATGCTAATTATTTTCCCATATAAAAGGTCGTGTCATCAAAGTCATGTCATCCCCTTTTGCCATTGGCCAAACTCCAAATCTGGTTCTCCCTGAATACAATAAAGTTTCTTGCCATTTGCACAGAGATGAATTAGCAAAGCTCAGAGTATATAAATAAAACCTTCACTGTCTTATTTTATCTACTGAATCAACAACCTATTTGGATCCTGCTTATTAAACTACAGTGAACTCTGGGGAAAATTTCACTCATTTGTTGGGGAATAGAGGTAACGAAAGGAGGGCAATAAAATGGTGGGAAGTCCTGATGAGTCAATTCCTTACAAGAGCTTATCAAGGGCAGCCTTAGGCAGCATAGCTGGTGATAGAATCATTGAGGTCATCACGAAGAGAGTAGTGAATGTCAAACAAGATCAATATGGGAGAATTACAGCATGTCAGGATGCAGGAGACTGATGAAGATGTGATATGGTAAAAGAAATAAATTGAATAAATTGAGATAAATTGAGAGTAAATAAATTGAGAGTAGGCTTTGAAGAGGGTGGAAAAAGAGGAGCACAAGAGGCAGGGAAGGATGTGGTCAAGGGAGATCTTATACGAGCATATCATGCTAAAGAGTCTGTCCTTATGCTATAGAACCAAAGGGGTCGAAATGGAGATCAACAGGGTCAGATTTGATTTTGGAAATCTCACTCTGAAAATGGTGTGTCCAATGCATGGGGAGGTAGAAAAGACAATATCGATAACAATGGACTACATCATCAGATATCACTAATGGACATTAAATTGTCAGTATGAAAACCACAATTATTACTTCCAGTGACTGGCTTTTCTTCTTCTAATAGGTGCACCTCGTAGGGGAATAAAGTCCAAATAGAGCTGAGAAATACTTACATAGTCCCCATTTCCAAACAAAGAAATAGAGGCATAGAGAGATTATGTGACCTGCCCAAGGTCACAGATCATGGAAACGGTAAAGACCGGACTTGAACTCAGATACTCTGACTCCAAAGCCTGCGTTCTAGTGTGTGAATTAAGTTGTTTGTACCCATGAGAATGCTCATATAGAACTGGTTCAAAAATTTTTAAAACTGGTCACAGACCTAAGTAGGTTTTGTAGTATAGTCTGTCGATAAACAAAATACCAAATTCACATGGAAAATTAGGAAGCTGATGTGAAGCATGATAATTACATCTACTTTAAAACCAGTAATTTGTGGACAAATTTAATTCATTTTGCCAAAATCTGGCTTTATTCCCAGTATTAAAAAGACAACTACAGGGTACCTTTGGTTAGCACTCAGGTAAAATAAAGCAATTATTCTTCCACTTCTGCTAAAGAACACCAGGCACCCTTTGTCAGCTAATGGTATGCAGTCTTACTGTAGGCTGTTTGTAGGAACCAACAGATGGAATAAAGTATGTCTTCCCTTCTCAGCTCCAGAATCCCATTACCCTTTTATTTAATCAATACACAGCTAAACAGCTAAATGTCGATAGTTTCATTTTTTAAAAAAAGCTTAAAAGTAATAGAACACCTTCAGCATGGTAATCTCCTTTAAGAATTTGAGGCACAAATCAACATATCACCTTCAGACATGGATATAATCCAATAAGGATTACCAATCCAACAAACAAAAACCAAGGCAATAGAGTTCTCATGAGCACCACTGTCATAGATTTTTCTGTGCAGAAAGCTAATCCTAGAGAAAACGTATAGGTGTTCAATTTTATAGGAATTTTTTTCCTCTGGGATTTTTTTTTTTCCCTAAAGGAGATTTCCTATGGCTGTAAACATTATTGAGAAGTTCAAGTTAACATGAGCATTATTAGTTTTTCAGATGATGCAATTTTAAAAACATAATGAAAACTCACAATGAGTTGTTTTTTGTTTTTTTTTTTTCGTGACCGGTAACGGGATCACAACCCTCGGTGTCGCGCCCGCACCACGCTCAACCAGTTTTTTTTTTTCGTGACCGGTAACGGAATCACAACCCTCGGTGTCGCGCCCGCACCACGCTCAACCAGTGAGCGGACCGGTCTCTATATGGGATCCGAACCCCCGGCGGGAGTGCTGCTGCGCTCCCAAGTGCTGCACTCTACCGAGTGCGCCACCGGGCCGGCCCTCACAATGAGTTTTTAATATGCCTGTACATTTTCTTATATTTGAAGAGCAGATTTAGGTTTTCCTGGCCTGATTGCATTTTTTAAATGCTACAATATCACATAAAAACACCATGGCTACATTCACTGAGTTTGTTTCATTTTGTAAAATTATAAAAAACCAGTTTATCTCATTTCACCTCTTCATCTTCATCGCATTGCTTCAGCGTTATGTCCTTTCATATAACAGAAAGAAATCAAAGTCCTTCAGAAACACAAGATAGAGCCAAAGATTGATATTGGGTATGTAGAATAAAAGGGCCCAGAAAGCAAAGTCCTCAGTGTGGCTTCCAGTTCTTAGATGAGGATGGGGTAGCTTGGGGTGGGTGGAAAAGAAAGATGAAGGAAAGAGGGAAGGAGGAAGGAGGAGGGAGAATTATCTTTGGAAATTCAGGCATGAACAAAACATCTCTCATAAGGCAGCACCAAGCACTCAGACAATATTCAGTGAATATTTGGAAAGATAGGAAAGAATGAAGGAGAGAAGGAAGGAAGGACAGAGGAAATAAACGTTATTATTCCTTCT
>NW_007762460.1:0-414 GCF_000696425.1 Galeopterus variegatus
AATCTTTTCCCAAAATAGAAGAGGAAGGAGCACTTCTTAACTCTTTTTGGGGGGATGGGGGCAGGGGAGGAGCATTCTCTTGATACCAAAACCAGACAAAGACATTTCAAGGAGAAAAATCACAGGCCAATGTTCACTGTGAACATAGATATGAAAATGCTCAACAAAGTACAGGCACGTTCAGTTCAGCTGTTGTGTCTCTACATAATACACCACAACCACGTGGGGACTATCTGAGGAATGCATGACTGGTTAAACATTTGAAAATGAATATAATTCACTATATTAACAGACTAAAGAGAAAGAAACTGTGATGATACCAGTAGATGAAGGAGAAAACATTTAACAAAATCCAGCATCTATTCACAACAAATTAGAAAAAGGAAGAAATGTTTCCAACCTGATTAAAGGCAT
>NW_007762460.1:5620-6349 GCF_000696425.1 Galeopterus variegatus
TCCAGTGACCTAGACTGTGTGGCACTGGCAAAGGGTAGACACATAGATCAAGTGGAAGGAATGCGGCCTGGACGTCAACGCAGACTGAGGTGTCTGATGAGGACTTTCTTGCTGAGTCCTCACTTGGCAGAAGAGGGGAAGGGCAGAAAGGGCTGCACCAGCTCCTGCAGCACTTCTGTGAGGCACGCGCGAGGACAGAGCCTCACGGCTTAAACCCTGGTCCACCTGGCTTGTGGCTCACGACCAGCAACAGAAGAGAATGATCTATTGAGACGTGCACACCCTGGACAACCTCCAGAGCATTATGCCATGTGTGGAAAAAAAGCCAATCCCAAAAGTTTATGTGCTATCTTACATCAGTTATATAACATTTTTGAAATGACAAAATTATAAAAATTAACAACATATTAGTGATTTCCAGGGTTTACCACCCAAAGTCCCTGTCGTGATGGAAGTGGTCTGTGCTTTGGAATATCAGTGTCAGTACCCTATCTGTGATGTTGTGCTACAGTTTTGCAAGGTGTTGCCATTGGGGGAACTGGATAAAGTGTAGGTGGGATCTCCCTGTTTTATTTCTTACAACTGCATGCAAATCTACGGTTATTTCAAAACAGAAAGAGTAATATAAAAATGAATTAGGACACTTCTGCTTCTAGTCAAGATATGGTAACAGGGAATGAATTTACACTTATTTTACACTTATATATGGAACAACAATAATAAAAAAAA
>NW_007762461.1:0-280 GCF_000696425.1 Galeopterus variegatus
GGGGCTCGATCAGCTAAGTATCCATGGAAAGGACACCAATTCTAGCTGAGAATGATTGATAGAATTTTGACAAAGTAAAAGGAGTAATAAAAGCATATTGTAAGAGTTCAAAAAAAGTTAATGGGATAGAAAATTGCAGAGTAGGCTTGGGAAATGCTTATATTTGTAGGTTAGCTGTAGCCTAGTTTGTGTAGATAAGGAGAAGGAAGAACAAGTAGCCAACAAGGACTGGGGACAAATTGTGGAAGATCTTTAGGGCCATTCTTTTTTTTTTTTTTTT
>NW_007762461.1:5908-6349 GCF_000696425.1 Galeopterus variegatus
CAGTGAGAAATGTGTGAATAAAAGAGTCTACATAAGGTCTTCTCATCAAAAATAAGTAAGGGTCTTTGAAATGTGTTTCGAGCCATTGCCTGCTCTTGTTGAAAAAGAGCAGCATAGGAGATGCCAAAACTGAGAGCCAAGAGCCCTGATGAAACATTAGTGTGTTTCCCATGTTCACTGAGAGGAAGAGGTAGAAAGAAGAGAGGATTCAGAATGGGGACCTACAAGACGTACGATGACCAAGTTTGGCAGAAGGTATTCACATACTCAAGGTACCAAGACTGATGATCATGATCCAGAATTTCTAACACTGCAGCATTGTCGCTTTAGGCTTAGTTGGCATCAGTCTGGCTGGGAATGGCCATAACTCGGGATTATAGACACCCACACATCCAGAGGATAAAATTGGTGATGAATCAATCAAAGAAGATGAGAGGAGAT
>NW_007762462.1:0-365 GCF_000696425.1 Galeopterus variegatus
GTGACTATCTTGCTGAAAGGATGAGAGGAAGTTTTGCTGATGTTTGAAATGAGTTTTTAAGGACATGCAGGAGGACTTATGTGGGGTAAGAGAGAAGAGGAATAGCCCTGAGATGCCCTGAGAGTAGCACTGAGAGTAGCGCTGAGATTAGCACTGAGAGTAGCACTGAGAGTAGCACTGAGAATAGCCCTGAGAGTAGCACTGAGAGTAGCGCTGAGAATAGCCCTGAGAGTAGCACTGAGAGTAGCACTGAGAGTAGCACTGAGAGTAGCACTGAGATTAGCACTGAGAATAGCACTGAGAGTAGCACTGAGAGTAGCACTGAGAATAGCCCTGAGAGTAGCACTGAGAGTAGCCCTGAGAGT
>NW_007762462.1:4420-6349 GCF_000696425.1 Galeopterus variegatus
TTCCTTTTACTTTATTTAGAGTCAAAGAGACATATTTCTCCCTAAACTATATAGAAAATACAAACTTCAAAGAAACGAGCTAACTGAGGAATTAGAGTAATACTCAGTTTTCCTTAGTTCAGAAATGCAGATGTTTTATGAGAAAGGTCATCGTGAACTTGGGCTGTCTTGCTTAAGAACAGTGATATTAATCTATTAATATCCACTTATCCCATAAGAAGGAGGGGGAAAAAGTCACATGGCAGGAGCCAGGGCCTGTGGGCACATTTAAAGAAAAGTTACCAAAAAGTTACATATTTTCTCATGAGGCTTCTGATTTCCAAATAGTAACTCTCTGCTCCTGTGCCCTCGGGCAAACTGTAGACAGGTAATGTCAACAAAGATCCTAGTTAAATATAAGGTTCTCACTGGTGAGTTTGGACAGTGCCTAGAATGCACAGGCTGTCAAACATTTTATGTGGATATTTAAGTAGAAAATTTGAGTCCTCTATTAAAAAGAGAGAGATAGAGATAGAGATAGAGAGACAGAGAGAGAGAGAGACAGAGAGAGAGAGGGAGAGAGAGACACAGAGAGACAGAGAGACAGAGACAGACAGAGACAGAGAGAGAGAGAGAGAGAAACAGAGCAACACAGAGGACAAAGAGCTTGTTTATTGTTCCTGCGTTCATTTAACAAATAGCTATTGAATAGCTGCGTGAAACAGACAATGTGTGGGGAACTACAAACAGAGGAGAAGAAAACACATGGTGTTCATTGTTAAGAACTTATAGTCTAGCATGGAAAAAAGAGAACTGAAGGACTAACAGTACACTCCAAAGTTCAATTAGGTTGTCGACACGGGATGTGCGGAGAGCCTTGGAGAGACAGGGTTATCGGGAGGTCGTGGGTAAGCAGCACGATGCTGTAGAAGGGGTGCTGGACGGGACAGTCGACTGGCTTCTGGTTCAGATTCCACCAGTGATCTTCCAAGTGGGTTAATCACACAAAACAATTTTAGTTTAAACTAACTTTAGTTTGGTCCTCACTTCCTTCTGGGGCACCTCCCCTGTGCATGAGGAGATGAGGCAACATGAATTTGAAATCTCCTTCCAGCCCTAAAATTGAGGTTTCTAAGGCTCTGTGCTGTGGCTGCGTGACCTCAGTGAGTGCAGCTCTTTTTTGGGACAGACATTCTTTCGGCCAGGGTTGACAAGCCCTGGCTCAGTGTCCACCTGTTGGAAATGATGAAAAACATGTGATTCATTTTCTATTCTGTACCTCATGGAATCACACCACAGTTTATTCTGAGTTTTATGGCTAAAGAGCAAAGAAAGAGCAACCTGTGTTCCTCCTTTTCACTCACCACCCTTAACCCAGAAATGGATCCTCTTTCATGCAGTGGTCCAAAAACAAGGTATCAGAAAAATGGATATCACAGAAAAATAGACTTGGAGAAATGAGGTTCTCTTAAGAGAATCACTGGGGATATATTCAGTCTATAAAAAATGTGAATATTTCAATAAAATCTTGTGAAAAAACATGAACCAGAACATGAGCACCCAACAACAGTCAACGAAAACGTTTGGAGTTCATGAGACAGAAATTGTTCCAGGAGATGGGGCTGGAGAAATGGGTGGTGCCTTGTCTCTGCCCTCAAAGAGTTTTCTATCAGGTTAGAGAAGTAAAGAGGCATGTTAAAAAGGTGGGCATGCAAACTACTGCGATACAGAACAATAAGAGTATATGAAAAATGACATTTGAATCAAAGAAACCAGTGACTATCTTGCTGAAAGGATGAGAGGAAGTTTTGCTGATGTTTGAAATGAGTTTTTAAGGACATGCAGGAGGACTTATGTGGGGTAAGAGAGAAGAGGAATAGCCCTGAGATTAGCACTGAGAATAGCACTGAGATTAGCACTGAGAGTAGCACTGAGAGTAGCACTGAGATT
>NW_007762463.1:0-727 GCF_000696425.1 Galeopterus variegatus
TGGACTTTGCCTTTGATTGATTTCATGTAATCTTTGATGTACTTCTTGTGGGCTTCTTTTGTGAAGCTGGTTTCCTGAAAGTGATGGTTCATGGCAATGTCAACACCTGTGATTACTGTGCTTTCAGTACCTTTGCCCTTGGGGTCTCCAGTGGAGGCGTTTCCACCAGTGAGCAAGTCATCAATGTTACCCTCTGTCTCACTGACCATTTTTCCCTCCACCTCCAGGCACAGTCCCTCTGTGATCTCCTGGATCTTGTAAATGTTGGAGAACATCTCATTTGGCTGATAAGGTCCCTGGTAGATAATCATGACAGCAGCTGGAGGGAGCCGCCAGTGGCACTGGCTTAGCAGGAGCCCAGAGCTCCAGCGTGGTGCAGCCCAGTGGCCCTGGTCGGGGGAGGGGAGTGGGGGGAGCCCTCCCCAACATCATATAGAGGGCATGAGTTGATTTTTTTACATGATGAGAGATAGGGGTCTAGTTTCATTCTTCTACACATGGATATCCAGTTTTCTCAGCACCTTTGTCAAAGATCAGTTGGCCGTAAATACGTGGATTTATTTCTGGAATCTCTCTCTGTTCCGTTGCTCCATGTGTCTGTTTTTATGCTAGTACCGTGCCGTTACTATAGCTTTGTTATATATTTTGAAGTCAGGTAGCCTAATGCCTCCTGCTTTGTTCTTTTTGCTCAGGATTGCTTTGGCTATTCAGGGCCTTTTGTTGTTCC
>NW_007762463.1:6148-6349 GCF_000696425.1 Galeopterus variegatus
ATAATAACTTGGATTTTGTGACAGCTGAGCACATAGTGTTGTCTGGGAGATGGGGAGGGTTCTCTACAGCAGGGATGTCCGATATGATGGCCCTAGCCACCCATGGCTGTCAAGCACTTGAAATGTGGCCAGTGTGACTGAGGAGAAATTGAATTTCTAATTTAATTTAATTTAATATTAATACTACTGAGTTGATGCAAG
>NW_007762464.1:0-6349 GCF_000696425.1 Galeopterus variegatus
GACACTACCTTGCTTGTAAGGAATGACTGAAGCCTGCCATTTCTTTCAACAACTTGAAATGAATATTAGTACTTTTATGTTAGCATATCGCATAATTGTGATTTTTTTAGGTGTCACTGTCATTCCATAAAGTGTGGAGGAGTGGTGTGATTGAGATTGTTCCTTAAAATGTTTATCTCCAATTAGGAAAACTGAACCCTGTGAGCATTGCCTCCAACATTTCTCCAGCTTGGGACTGTGGCAACGCCTGCTCTTCCTGCAGGTGCCCTCCCCCTGCCTCTCTGCCCACCTTCTCTTTCTCTGGTCCTGGGCAGAAGGCACCTGGTGCCGAACTCCTGGTCTCGCTCCCTCTCTCCACAGCAGAGATGCGAAGGATTCTCGTTTGTTCTGCAGGAGGTTACGGGCTTTCAGTTGTGGCAGCTTTTTGTTGGAACACATAACATTTCCATCAATAAAGTCAGTTTCCTATAAGTTGCTGTTTTTTCCCTGTTAGATGACTATTATGAATATTTTATTTCTAGATTAGTGGAATGTAGGGTCTTCCTGTTGCTTCTCTTACAAGACTGACTGGCTTTGTTAGCATTGCCTAGTGATTGCTTCCCGCAATCTAGCTTAAGGACAACTCTGTGCATGGCAAGTTAAAATGGCCAGATTAGATATTAGTTTATGAAGTGATCTGATCAGTGGGGATTTCTTCTTGTCCATAAACAAGAAATCTTTGTTGTGGAGGAATGCAGTTGTTCGATATGACAGACAGCTGTGTTTGACTGGTATGTGCATATGGAGGCCTTCTCTGTTAGGGGTGAAAGGAAATCCTATCTCTAAGTCATATTTACACTTAGGAGTGCGCCTCCTTTTCCCCACCACTGCACAGAGGAATGAGTGGTGTTCTGCAGATGCACCAGCAGCACAAGGAATTGGTTCTTATTATGGTGTTTGGAAAACTGGAAGGAATACAGAGACTTGTTATTTCTTAAGGAATGCCATGGTGACAGCAAATAAAGTTACTAAAGAGGCACCACATTCTTTAGGGAAATGCCATTTGACTGAGCTTGTAAAGCACATGAATAGTTTTAAATGATTACTCCAAGCAAAATGCTTCAGTTAATGTCTCCAGTTATTCCTTTAGAGAAAATACTGCCCAGATTGTCATGACTTTTGCAGAGCTTTCTTTAACAGTACAACAATCAAGAATTTGTCATCATACGAGGGGGTGGATACATCACCAACAGCATTGGAAGCATGTTTCAGAAGTACATGTCGTTTTAACTTGGGGCTCCTATTATTTGTGCCCCACCATGTTCTAACAAGGATTTAAGGTGTTTCACACAAATGCACATAGTACAAGGAGAAGAATGAATATAAATAAATAGAAAGCAGGACCAAAAGAAAATGAGAGTAAGAAGCCAGGAATGAGGTTAATACACAAAATGTGTTCTGAGCTCTCTGACGGCCACAGAGGAGGAAACCATGACTTAGTGTCCACACAGCAAAAGTACCTCAGTTGTTCAAAAGAAGCATGTTTATTCCAGGCCAGTTTGAGAGATACTCTACTGCAGCTCTCTGATCGCTTATTCCAGGAATGCACTGTGAATAGCTATTAGGAAAGTCTCAGTGATTTGTTATTTATCTCAAACGTTTTAATAAACACTAAGTAATGATTTGTCAGTTTGAGAGTATGCTCATTAAGTACCCGAGATGTGGCTTCTTATGATGTCTAGTTCAGAAATTGATATATGTGCAATTTGTTTTAGACACAGGAAGGTTATTATGGGTAAAACTGGAGAACGTAGCATGGATGTGGGGCCAAAATGGGCTTCGTACTCCCCTCTTCTGCAAGTTTAGCTGGTGGGACCGTTACAGGAGCTGGGTCGAGTCTGCAGAGTGGTATTTCCCCAGCCGTCTTCCTGAACTGGGCTCAGAGAACCCGAGTGAGAGGCCACTCATGTACAGCAGCCACTCAACAGAGAAAAGTGGACCAGTGGGCGTCAGGCTCTCCACACGGCATAAAAACATTATCTTTCCTGAAAGCAGCTGGTGACAAGGGTTCAGGTGGTTACAGTGTCTAGGCAGTGTTTCAGAACTATGTTTTTCAGTAGCAGAACTACAGATGATTTTGGCTTCTCCTTATGAGAGGTGAGGGCTTCACACGTACATGTTCACAAAGAGAACACACCCTTTTCCTCAAGGATGTGGGCCGTGGAAGTGCTGGTGGGCAGGGGTTAAAATACACCTGAAAAATTTGTATTTAGGCCATTACAGAGACAAAAGGATGCTCAAGACCCTGAAACTATACTTAATGGAGCATGACTTCAATAATTTTATCCCATAAAAAGTTTAAAGCACTCATAGTGCATTTAAGCTTGAGCAATATAATTTCTTCTGTACTGTTCAAGACAACCTCAAAGCAAAATATGTGCCCAGATATGTAAATTAGTTCATTTCCTTTATAGGATTATTAATAATCCCATTAAATATTGTGACCACTACAAAAATACAATTACATACTTAATAGTTAACTCTCCAAACGGTTACCACATGTTTGTTTCTATTCGCTATATAGTTAGATAAAGGAGAGATAATATTCTTTCTAATTCTCTGGGAAATTTAAAAAAGAGAGTCAAAGACACATCCCTGTGCTACACGTGGAACTGCTACCTGTATTCATGAGAAGACTATACCTACAGGTGAGTGTTGTGAAGATGCGGGTCTGTTGATGGCCTGGGAGGGGAAATCAGGCTGGCCTACTGCAATTTAGACAAAGTAGGAACTTAAAAATCACAATCCACCTTATGTTTTTCTGTTCATGAGGGGTAAAGTGTGTATCAAATGACAGTAACGGAGTACAGCCACAGCTCGGGACCAGTTGCTCTTTGAGGAGAATTTGAGGAATTTCTCAGAACTGTAACCTGCAAGATTTGAGGTTGAATTTTAAAAAATGAATAGGTCTTTGATTATGTTGGAATAAAGTATTGTCTTCTAGGAAAACTGGGGGGGTGGGGGGGTGGAGGGAGGACCCAACACTCTAGATCTGACCAGAGCAGATTATACCCCTACATGGTAGAGAAATATAAACAAATTGGTCATGAAAAAATTTAAAGATTAGAGCAGTTTTTGAAGAGTTTTGATGCAGGAAATGAACCCCAGATGCATTTATTTAGCTTGATTATCTTTCCTATTTTATTTTTTTTTAAAAAAAGAAAGAAAAGCTTCTCTTCGATGCCAGGCACTATCATACGTGCTGGGAATCCCATCTTGAGGGAACCAGCTTACCTGGGAGGCCAAAGTTACCATTGCCACGTGAGGGGTGCATTGCAGGAGCTGTGAAAACATGTTCTCCTGGATTTGACCTAGTCCTGGAGGTCAGGGATAGAATCCTGAGCAAGAGGTGTCATCTGAAGGATAAACAGCTAGAATGTTCCAGGGTGTGGAGGTAGGTAGTGCAGACTCCCTTAGGCAGGAGGGAGCCTGAGAGAGAGTGAGGGGCTGCAGGGAGGTTGTCTGGTGGTGCATGGAGAGGTGGGGGAGCCTCGTGCTGGGGAAGCAGAAGAGGCGGCAGGGCAGGGGTGCCTGGCGGGGTCTGCCACTGTCATGCTTTGGTTGTGGCCCAGAACCGTCTCTCACCACGGAATCTGATAGCTAAATTCTGGTCTCCCATATGGATTTGTTCTCCCTGGGATCTCCCTGAGATCTTTTTTCTTCTTTAATTGTAAAAACAGAAGTTAAAATAAGTGTGATAAAGTCTCCGGGACAACCTCCCTGGATCTTCACTTCATCGCTGCGCTACCCCGGACCACTTTTCAGGCCAGGTGAGAGCAGGTGGGACTGGTGTATAGTGTCAATGCTTCTTAAGAGAAGGGGCACAGAATTACCTGAGTCCCTCTGTCCTGACTCTCCTGAGTGCAGAGGAGCTCCAGGAAAGACAGTGGCTTTATCATGAGCAGCAGAAAAAGCAGTGTAATCTGAACGAGTGTGTAATATTTTACCTTTTGCTTGAATAGAATATTTGTTATTTTCCTGTAAATGAAAGAACATTATGGTTGCTTGTTAGGGGAAAAAGCTATCCCTATTTTTAAAGCAGTCTGTTCTCTTGATTCAGTTTTTATGTGATTGTAATTTACTATCATTTGCTACTCATACATTTTAAAAATTTTAACCACAAAACTTAAATGACCATCCTAGTTTCGGGGAGGGGGTGGCTAGCATTCTTTCAAGGCCAGAGGAGCTGTGTTGCTCCAGCTTCTAAGCGCCGACCCAAGGATACGGGCCTGTGTCTGGTCTGTTTCTAGAATTAGAACCAGGCCTCCCACCTTCTTAGCAGGGTTCAACATCATCTTCCGCACCCCGTCACAGGGGTGGAGACAGAGGAGCAAAGAGGATTAGTGCTGGCTTTCCAGGATTGTGAGCTTGGGCACTGTTAAGCTAGGATGCCCTGATAGAGTTATACTAGAAAACAATACTGACCTTTGACACGTAGACCCTGCTGCACCCTGGAGTGGTCCATATGGAGTATTGCATGTATCAGAAGCAGTTGAAGAAAATGTATACAGAACCAAAATATTTAATGATTGAAAAGATTTTCTTCCTCCCCAATCTACTAGATTTTAAGTACTAAAGTATGATATGCTCCAAGACAACCAAAGTAAGTTTACAGTGTGATCATGTCCTACTTTTTAACAGACATTTGTTTATATTTCATTATAGGTCTTGCATAGATTATAAGATCATTTTTAATTTAAAAACTTATGTTTAACTGGTAAAGTGTTGTATGCTTACATTTTTTTAGTTATGTTGGGAGTTACTAATAACCTTGATATCCTTCCTCTTCATGCTTGCACACAGCCTTGCTAAAACAGTTGATGGAAAGAAAGGACATACATTCACTTGGTAGATATTGTTTTAAGGCAATGACAGTATTATTTTTATATTTTGATCATCAATAAGTTTGTAGGAAAATACACATTAAAAAATAATGTGATTCTTTCCATGAACTTTTTGGAGATCCCTCATAGAATTGAAACGTGACAGTGCTACAAATTCATGCTTATTAAATTCACATTATTAAAAGTCATGTTTTCATTGTCAGTGTTTGCTTTGCTTTTAGCCTTTTGTTGGACAAATGAATTATAAGTCACAGTTTGGATTGTGTTTGTTTGGGTTTTTTTGAGAATTGTCTTAGAAAGGACATTACCTTCTCTCACAACAAAAAATTCTTGATGTTCTCAATCATTCCAAATTAGCTAGTACAGTTACTCTACATGATTCAAGTTTGTGTCTCTTTCAAACATTCCTTTCTTTGGCTTCCTTTTCTGCATTCATTTTGCACACATTGGCTTAGTGACCTGAACCCTTAGCAGATTAACAGCAGGAAATGTTGTCTGACAGTTCACTGCCAACATCTCATGTGTGTGATGTGAAACTCTTTGTGAAAAATCAAGCCCGATGTTTTTGCTGGCCAAGAAGAAGCATGCTTCACTGGAAAGCTATTATCTACCACAGTGCACGTCTCTGAGCACAAAAGTCTGATTTCAAATAGAGGCTGAAATTGCTACAACAAATGAAGGCAGAAACCAAATTGTGTCTGAAAGAGAAAGGCCTCTTTTAAAAAAATGGTGGTGGGGCTTAATGTGCAGGAAGGACTTTTGTATGTGCCATCGTATTTGCACACTGAATCTCTCAAAACACAGGTCTGTTGTATTTCATTCGAACAGTTCACTCTTGTTTTGGAAGTGCTGTATGCCAGGTATGATGATAAATAACCATCATATGTTTTGGCCTAGGATGTACCAAAATGTGCCAATATACCTAATACATATTAAAAACCATTTTTGTGTGTATGTATTTGTAAGAGATTATTAAATGTACACTCAATTTACTTACTAATGATAGTACTGTTTTTTAACAATTTCTCAGTTTTATCTATACAATGAGTAGGGATTTGTTTTTTACAAGAGTAATGAGATAATTTGTTTTCTGTGGTTTCGTTACAGAAGAAACAAACTTTCAATTGTATGTCAGTTTTTATACCAGATTAGAACCTTAAATTTATTGGGTGCCTTATCAAAAGGGTCTAAATAATAATTACCAGCATTTATTGCTTAATTGATTCCCATGAGTTAGGCAGTATGCTTTCCACACATTATCTTAGTGATTGAAACAATCCTATGAGTAAGCACCAATATTATTTGCATTTTATGATGAGGGCAGTGACGTTCAGAGAGGTTAAATAACTTGTCTAAGAATACAGAGCTAGCTAGTTGTAGAGACAGGGTCCAAACCTTGGAACTGTCTGATATACCACACTTGGAAGAGCATAGGGGGAAAGCAAACTTAAAATAGGTAGGTATAT
>NW_007762465.1:0-635 GCF_000696425.1 Galeopterus variegatus
TTTTCTTGAGTGCATTCTGTAAAACACTTCACATATGTTTTGGTAAGAAGATTGTGTCCCCGCATGTTTCTCTGCAACCCAGCCTCTGGAGCCAGGAGTCAACCTTGTTATGATAAACTGCAAAGGAGAGTTAAGTTCTTAACTATTGGTTTAACGGGTTCTGGGTGTGAAGATTATTTTCTAGTTACTATCACAAATGCTTGTTCTTAGGAGAGGGCCTACACAGAGGCCAAATAGAATTAGCTAGTTTTCTGCAATTATTCTAGATTCCAAAAGAAAATAGTCCCCAAAAGACTAAATAGTTAGAGGAAAAAATTATTTTATGGAAGTATCCAAGTTGCTAACCTAAGAGGGAATAATAATTATTATATCACTGATGGAGTTTGGATGTGTAATCCCTTTCAAAACTCATGGAAATTTGATCTCCAATGTGGCAGTGTTGGAAACTGAGTCATGGGGACGGATCCCTCATGAATACATTAATGCTCTCTCTGGGGGAGGGGGATTAATGAGTGAGTTCTCCCTCTATTAGTTCCCACAAGAGCTCGTTGCTAAAAAAGACCCTGGCACCTTCTCTCTCTCTCTTGCTTCCCCCTCTCTTGCTTCCTCTCGCCATGTGATCTGCTTGTACCCGT
>NW_007762465.1:5512-6349 GCF_000696425.1 Galeopterus variegatus
CATCCTCAGACTTTTTTCTGAATTAATCCACCAAACTCTCTCAACCAGCTTTTGAAGAAGCCCGATTGAAAACACTGATATACTGCTCCCCTTCAGTTGCAATATCTCACATATCAACTTGGCTTCTTTAAAGTTTTCAGCAGAAACCAGAGAAAGAAAGAAAAAAAAAAAAAAACCCACATTTCATACTTGGTTGTTTATCCACAAGAAATGAAACACTTAAGATTTTAGGTCACATATATACATGCTGCCTTGAGTTTATGCCGACAATTTATGCAGGGCAAAAGCAAAATATACAGCATCTGTGTGAAGAATGTATGCTGGTTCTCAGGCAATGTGGAGCCAGATGGAGCTTGACAGCATGGGCCAGATGAGCTGTGTCCTGCGGGAAGCCCTTACCACATCCACTGCTCTGGGGACATTCACTTTCACCCTGCTGCTGTTGGACTAAACAAGTTGGTGGAGAGACAGCTGCATAGCAAAGGGTAATTTTTTTTTAAAGTCATAATACACATCAGTTGTGTCTATTTCAGGTTTTCAGGCCTGTGCTGAGAAACAAAGGGAGCTTTCAATAAAATGAAATCACAAGTACAAATAAACCGTAATTGTCAGTTTACAGATTTTTCTTGAGTGCATTCTGTAAAACACTTCACATATGTTTTGGTAAGAAGATTGTGTCCCCCCATGTTTCTCTGCAACCCAGCCTCTGGAGCCAGGAGTCAACCTTGTTATGATAAACTGCAAAGGAGAGTTGAGTTCTTCACTATTGGTTTAATGGGTTCTGGGTGTGAAGATTATTTTCTAGTTACTATCACAAATGCTTGTTCTTAGGAGAGG
>NW_007762466.1:0-530 GCF_000696425.1 Galeopterus variegatus
TTTAAACCCCCAAACACTTCTAGTGTTTATGTACAACTGGTTAATATACCAGTTGTAACTATTTTACGGTCTTCTTTTGAGGTAAACCTATACATGTTCAATTGTGATGCTTCTAAATACATTCAATGATATTATCCATAATATAATATCTAAGCATATATTTAACAGAAAAGAAAATAAAACAAGATGCTGGTATGAATCCTCTTCTATCAAGGTTTATCCTGCTGAGGTGATATGACTCATATTATTAGCATTTTCTAAATATCTAAAAAAACATTCTTCATAAACTCCCCCATAAAAGATGCATTAATTAACATCAATGCCTAACTGTCCAGAAGGCCTAGGGTGAAAAGATGTGAGAGACAGTGATCTAACACGAAAACTATGCAGTGACTGATCTAAATATAAATGCTCAAATTTTCCATTTCATTTGCTCATAGATTGGAAGAAAAATGTTTAATTTATTTTAAATACATAATTCTCCCAGCAATATTTTGATTTCAATAGGAAACAAATACCTTCAATAATGA
>NW_007762466.1:6139-6349 GCF_000696425.1 Galeopterus variegatus
CACACTGAAGAGGCCCACCTTTGGTGAGGACCCCGCTGCCACAAACACTGCCACGGAACTGCTGCTGTGGACAGGGATACAGCCACCAAAACTCAGTGTGCAGCCATCTACCCAAAACCACAAAGCAGAGACCTAGAAAGAAGGCTTCGCTTCGGATGCTGTCACGGCCAAACAATGGAAGAGGTTCACATCGCAGCAGTGTTACAGAAC
>NW_007762467.1:0-302 GCF_000696425.1 Galeopterus variegatus
CCCCCCCCTTTCTGAAACCTGTCCCTCACTTGCCCTCAGTGACTCCTCTCCTGCTTTTTCTTGTCATTCACTAGATTTTCAGCCTCCTGTGATGGTTCTTCTTCCTCCCGATATCTAAACATCAGAAGCCTCAAGACTCAGTTCTTAGATCTTCTCTCGTTTCTATCTACAATCACACACTTGGGAAAACCCCAATTTCAGAACTTTAAATACCATCCATAATGCCCAGAATCTCTGTCCTGTAGCCTCGTCCTTCCAGCCCACACATCTACCCTCAACTCTAGAATCATCTGTCCATCAGC
>NW_007762467.1:5835-6349 GCF_000696425.1 Galeopterus variegatus
CTGACAGAAAGCCTCTTGCAGAAGGTAGGTTATTGGCAGTGGTAGATGGCTACAAGGTCGTAGCTCGGTGCTTGTCAAATTTCAATCTGCCTCCGAATCACTTCGCAGTGATAGATCTGATTAAAAATGCAGATACTGAACAAGGAGGTCTGGGGTGGAGGCCTACGTCCTGCATTTGTCACAAGCTCCTGGTGATGCTGATGCTGCTGGGACTGTAGACCACACGGTGAGATCCCCACAAGGCCAAGGAGGCTAATATTTTGATGCTTGGGTGATCTGCTAACCTTCGTGGTTGAGATGGCTGAAGCAGACACACTGGCAACACAGTGTCATCTCCATTCCTAACAATGTACTCTTACTAAGGCCACCAATGACCTCCACATTGTTATATACAAGGGTCAGTGTTCAGTGCTGAATTTATTTGTCCCTTGGACAGCATTTAACAGAGCGGTCCCCCCCCCTTTCTGAAACCTGTCCCTCACTTGCCCTCAGTGACTCCTCTCCTGCTTTTTCT
>NW_007762468.1:0-200 GCF_000696425.1 Galeopterus variegatus
TTAGATCGATGAGCTTGTTCAGATGAGTTAACTTATGTTGATGAGCTTGGTCAGATGAGTTCAGTTAGCTGGATGAGCTTGGTCTGATGAATTTACTGACATGGATGTGCTTGGTCTGATGAGTTTACATAGATCGATCACCTTGGTCTGAGAATTTTATAGATCGATGTGCTTGATCTGATGAGTTTACTTAGATCGAT
>NW_007762468.1:6012-6349 GCF_000696425.1 Galeopterus variegatus
TACTTAGATCGATGAGCTTGGTCTGATGAGTTTCCTTCATCAATGAGCTTGGTCTGATGAGTTTCCTTAAATCGATGAGCTTGGTCTGATGGGTTTACTGTGATCGATGAGCTTGGTCTGATGAGTTTACTTAGATTGATGAGGTTGGTCTGAGGAGTTGAGTTAGATTGATGAGCATGGTCTGATGAGTTTACTTAGATGGATGATCTTGGTCTGATGAGGTTACTGAGTTCAATGAGCTTGGTTTGATGAGTTTAATTGGATAGAACTTCTTGTTCTGATGAGTTAACTTAGATCGATGAGCTTGGTCAGATGAGTTTAGTTAGATGGATGAGCT
>NW_007762469.1:0-817 GCF_000696425.1 Galeopterus variegatus
AGTACATCAAGGGTTACTTCTCAAATTCCATCATCCTTTACCGGGAGTGCATTACTCTTTGCACTTAACATACAATTTGCATCTGTATTTTCTGTCTTGGAAAATATACACGTAAAGCAACTACAAGTGGCAGCTGAGATGAGGGACTGGCATGTGTAGTGAGTGTTTACAAAGAGAATCAAATCTTGTGACCTCAAAAAGATGAGGTTCTTTTAGGTGGGATTTTGTTAGACGGATTGTGGTGAGCTAAAAAGTAGAGCCAAAAGGGAGGAAAGAGACTCAAAGTGGGAAAAAAGCACTTATGAAAGCTCAGAATTAAACAAAGAAGTCTTTTTGAGTATTAAGAAATAAAAACAGTAGATCCAGAGGCATGGAATGGTGCCCAGGGCCTCCAAATGCTCATTTGCTTTTAAGGTTGTTTAGGCTTTGATTAGTGAAAGCTTGCCCAGAAGAATTAAAAATCTTGAACTTTGAGAAAGAATGATTTTGCAAGGCCAAATGGGAAGAAGGCTGAGTGGATACAGACAGCAGTACAGAACTCACAGCTTGTTTAGCCAAGGATTAGAACCCTAAGCGCTGAGGTGGGGCTGGTAGTTTTATTTACAAGGAAGATTCAGACCACTTTATTCTGCTTTAGGCATGAGATAAAACTTATCATGAAGAAACTTACAGAAATGATGTCCCTATGTTTGTAGTTTTAATCTTTCTACATTTATCAAGCATTAATAGCTCACATTTTCCCCAACTCTAATGCTCCAAAGCATATTGAATTCCTCATAGTTCCTCTAAAGTTCAAGCTATTTTATGTGTCTAAACC
>NW_007762469.1:6101-6349 GCF_000696425.1 Galeopterus variegatus
TTTGTTTTTTTCACTCTATGGTGTTTTTCATTTAATAGAATTTATTAAATTTAATGTAATAAAATTTACCAAACTTTTCCTTTATTTTTATTAATATCTGTTCCTATTTTTAACATTCTTGCCTCTACTTTCCTTGAGTTTATTCTGCTCTTCTTATTCAAAGTTATTAATTTTCAGCCTTCCTTCTTTTTTTATATAGAGAAATTTATGAGGCATTAAATTTTCCTTGCAATACAATTTTACTTTTT
>NW_007762470.1:0-344 GCF_000696425.1 Galeopterus variegatus
TGTCTAAACATCTATCTTTGCCAAACTGAATTTTCGGTAAATTATAAACTGTAGGTCAAATTGGTTATGGAATAAGTAATCTCATTTGTTGAAAAAGAGAATGAGTTTAACAGCAGAATTGAGATTATAGCTTTTCTACACCCTATCAATAGCATCTTTCCTCCTTTCATATTACTTTCATCAATTTATATTCATTGTGTGCTGAAAATGTTGCAGATATATATGTGTTTCTATATATACCATATATAGTATTATATGGTATATATAGAATTCTAATTATACAAAAATACTTTTTTGCTGTTATTGAGACAGAAGATAAGGAAAATTAGTTTTACAGTTAATAT
>NW_007762470.1:6029-6349 GCF_000696425.1 Galeopterus variegatus
ATAAAAATACATCCTCAGAGAACTCTACACTATAGCTCACAGCTAATTTCATAATTCCTTTCTTTCTAAACATTTTTCTTAAATTTTATAATTAAATATGTGTGTTTCATAATTTATGCTGATCTCCAAAAACACTAAACTCTGTGGTGTTCTTAACATTTTAAACACTTTTTGTTAAAAATAACTGATGAAAGTCTATCTTAGTCTTCAATATCTCCTATGCTCTTTCAGCCCATTCATACTGCTTACTGATTCCAGAGTATTTGTCTTAACATACAGGTAAATTTGGAATAAAAATAGCAAACTTTGTGTGCCAGACA
>NW_007762471.1:0-268 GCF_000696425.1 Galeopterus variegatus
TGACTCTCAGACTAAACGTTGCATCAGCATCACCTTGGAATTTCTTAGAAATGCAAGTCCTCAGACCCTACTCCAGATGTACTGAATTAGAAACTCTGGAAGTGGGCCCAGCAATATGTATTTTAATAAGCCTACAGGTGATGCTGATGCAACGTTTAGTCTGAGAGTCATTGCAGTAAGCACTTTATTTACGTTACCTCACTGAATGATCACTCTAACCCAGGTTATCTCAGTCTCGACATTTTGGGTGAGATAATTCTTAGCTTAT
>NW_007762471.1:278-3541 GCF_000696425.1 Galeopterus variegatus
CATTTCATCGTGGGTTTTACTGCATTAGGCAATTCTGACAGGTATATGGATACTTATTCCCACTCATAGCCATAAGATGAAGACAGTAGTGGGGAAGCTGCCTGGCCTGCAGTGATATACGGGGGAGAGGAGTCAACATCAAAAGTTCAGAACAGAGAACAACAGAGTAAAATTATAAAGTCCTAGGGTCATTTGCTCATTTATTCTACCCCCTTATTAGAAACAGGGATGCAACCAGACATTATGGGATAGTTTAGAAATGAGAGATGTGGCCAACAGTTTGTTTGACATTTCTCCCATTAAATGGGGGATCCATATCTCCTACCTTTGAGTCTGGGGAGTAGGTGGGGGAAGCTTGTGAGTACTTCTTCCAGTAGAGTACAGTGGAAGCGATAAAATGGGACTTCTGGGGCTGGATCATAAAAAGCCATGAAGCTTTCACCTTGCTAGCTGGCATGTAAGAAGTCTGACTTAGAGCCCTAAGCTGCCATGTAAGAAGTCTGACTAACCTGAGGCTACCACACTGGAGAGACCACATGGAGAAGCACCAGTTGACAGTCCCAGCAGAGCCCAGCCTTTGAACTATCCCTGCAACATATCAGCCATAGAAGTGAACCAGCCCATCGTCCAGCTAAATATCTTTGAGTAGCTCCCATCAATCTCTCATGAAACTGAAGATCAACCAGCCAAGCCTTACCTGAATTCCTGACCCACAAAATTAAGAGATATGATAAAAATCGTTGTTTTTTTAAGCCACTAAGTTTTGGGAGGATTTATTATGCAGTAATGGCTAACTTAGAACATATTCCTAAATCAACAAGTTCCTAGTCTATTTGCAAATGTATCTTAATAAGCATTTAGAAATGCTTCAATGTCAGATAGCCACCAGCATCTTTTATTGAGTGCCCATTGCAAATCCCACTGATGTGGGGCATATGAAGCATAAGGTTCAGACTCTGACCTAAAGTATCTGATAAAAATAATACTTCTGGGATACCATTTATTGAATGATTGCTATGATTAGGCTAGTGATTCTCAAAGTATGGTGCTGAAATAATAGCATCAGCATCACCTTGGAATTTCTTAGAAATGCAAGTCCTCAGACCCTACTCCAGATGTACTGAATTAGAAACTCTGGAAGTGGGCCCAGCAATATGTATTTTAATAAGCCTACAGGTGATGCTGATGCAACGTTTAGTCTGAGAGTTATTACAGTAAGCACTTTACTTACATTACCTCACTGAATGATCACTCTAACCCAGGTTATCTCAGTCTCGACATTTTGGGTGAGATAATTCTTTGTTGCAGGGGCTTGTCCTGTGCATCGTAGCATGTTTAGTAGCATCCCTGGCCTCTACCCAACAGATGCCAGTAGCACCCTCCTCCCCAGCTGTGACAACAAAAATATCTTAGGGCATTGCCAAATGCCCCCTGGGGGTAAGAAAAATCTCCCCCAGCTGAGAACCACTACCATAACCTTTTGAGATAGTGTTTTAAAATGTACTGAGGATTTGTTGTAATCAGGTAGGGTAAGACATGCAGACATGGAAATGGCCGTCATGAAGGAAGAAGTTTGTACTCATAGTTCCCTAGAAATAGGAGGCATGCCATGGTGGTGGTGGTGGGAGGGGACACACCAGGAAGCACCAGGTGGAATCAGGAGGCAGAGGGAGCTAGGGGAAATTGTGGGCAAGAACCTTTATTGTGGTTTCTTTGGGAAGGAACTGACAAGAGGGGCTAAGCAGCCTTGGAATTGGATAGTTTGAATATTTCAACAGGCCCTGGGGCATAGAGTCTACCCCTGGTTGCCTGCTACATGGCCCTGGGCTGCCTAGGGCAGGAGAATAGTGGCCCAAGTGTGAGAGTCCTGTGATGTGAGAGCCAGATAGAGGAGGTGGGGGGGGGGGTAGGAATTGGCTTTAGATTGGTTGGTTTACACAGAAAGGCACACTCACAGGCTAGTAACTTGCAAAGCTCCAGATGTCAAAGCATCAAAATATAAAGACATATTTTATACAGGTAGATACAATTACCCCACTTTTCAGATGGCAAAGCTGAAATCCAGAGAGGTAACGTGCCATAAGTCTTATCTCCATTAAAAGGGAGATTAAAACCCAGATTTAAACCTGGGACTGCTGGACCCTTCAAACGATGCTATTACCAATGTGCTATACTACTATTCATCTGGTTAATTAATGACTATATAAAAAGACCATTGACAAAGCAAAGGAGGATATTGAGTAATTTCTACACTAGCAATGAGAAGGAAAAAAGATTTGTAGTGGTCAAAGAAGGGATGGATTGTTGGTGCCCTCAGAGACTACAGGGGCATCCTGTTTGCTGGGTGGGTCTCGAAATTTGGATAGAATAAGGCAGGCAAAATTGAGGAGAAAGGGCATTCTGCAAAAAAAGGGAATGATTTGATCACAGGGCTCAAAGGCAGTAATGTGCAAGGTCTGATGGAAACACCAAGTGTTAATAGGCTGCCTTGGTTACTTGAAAGCAGATTAGAAGGAGACAGGAGGATGCAGCTGGATGTCACCCACTTTAATAAGATAAATCCATCAGAAGCAGTGCATGGATATACAAAATATTTTGCATGATGAACTAAAGATCAAGAAAATATCTCCATCTAAAAGTACTGCCATAACCTAAATGCCTGGGCTGGACAAAATTTAGAGAAAGAATCAAGCTGGAAGTTTTCAATTTGACATCTTGTTAGGTAATAAGTTAGGCTGGGAGTCTGTGACCAACAGGCAGCACACAGACAAAGAAAGGTCTTTCCACATGGACAGAACAGAGCGTCAAAGGTTTTGGCAAGTGAAGTTGACAGCCATTCATTTTTTGGATGTTTCTGAGTGCTCACTCTTTGCCAGGCACTGTGCTAGGTGATAGGGAGTTATGAATCATTACTCATATTAATAAAACAGGATCTCTGCCATTGAAGGACTAACAAAGGAGAGAGCTCATGGTCTCTGCAGCAATAGACAGAGCAGAGGAGGTTTTTGTGCAGTCTGGCCTTAGAAAGGTGTAATGAATGGGCAGCTGTCTGTGT
The DNA here is from genome assembly GCF_000696425.1 of Galeopterus variegatus. Lineage (NCBI taxonomy): Eukaryota > Metazoa > Chordata > Mammalia > Dermoptera > Cynocephalidae > Galeopterus > Galeopterus variegatus. Next base: position 3,334 of record NW_007762471.1, read on the forward strand.
GGTGAAATTCCAGGAGGCACCCACAAAGATCCTGGCAGCACAAGGTCAACCTTCCTAAGGCTCCGCCTGCAAGTCTCCCACTTCTCTGTGGGGACTCACACCTCATATCATTGCTCTTACGTGTTAGGAGTGTCCGAATCACCAGGGGAGTTTAATAATGCACATTTCTGGGCCCTACCCTCCCCCCCAGAGATGCTGATTCCCTGGG
>NW_007762471.1:6116-6349 GCF_000696425.1 Galeopterus variegatus
GTGTTTGAATTTGGTTGTGCAGGTCCTGTCCCCATGCTGGGGATGGGGACAAGGAGCACACCTGTGTCCCTAGGCACTGTAGATTACAGTAGGAGAGAGAATGCTATCTGGGATTGTGTCCTTGGGGGATGTTATTTTTCATGCTGTGTAATGAACCTGCAATAGGAAAGGGCATTTCATCGTGGGTTTTACTGCATTAGGCAATTCTGACAGGTATATGGATACTTATTCCC
>NW_007762472.1:0-6349 GCF_000696425.1 Galeopterus variegatus
GCTTTTACAGGGATGATGGTCACGTACAACAGATGTTTAGAAATCTTGCTTCTCTTATTTATCGCAATGTGTTTTTGTGGGGGGGGGGTTGGTTCTGATTTTCTTTTTTAGTATGTCACTCATCTAATTTCTTTCAATTAATTTATTATATTCCATTCTCAGATTATCATTACAGAACAAGGCATATGGTTTACTTTGTATATCAAGGGCTGATTTTTTTCTTATTTCTTGTCAGATTTTTAAAGTAGACTATCAAACAGTGGTGGTTATTGATGCAGCAAGAAGGCCCTCATCAAATGCCAGTCCCTTGATCTTGACCTTCCCAGCCTCCAGAATCATGAGCCAATTAATTTTTTGTTTATTAGAAATTACCAAGTCTGTGGTATTCTGTTATAGCAGCACAAAACAAACTAAGGCACTTAGCACTGTCCAAATATATAGAAATCTAAAATAATATATGGTCTCAAAAAACTGCTGCACTGGTGAAACAGAGATGTATAAGTGTGCCCCAGGCCCTCATAGTCTCACATTCCAATGGGTCGAAAGATCATTTTAAAGTTGTGCAGTCTTTCCTGTAAGAAGATGTTACAGAGTATTTAAAGGTTATTGGAAAAGGAAGAGAGAGAAAAAAAGAGGCAGGGAGGGAAGAAAGAAGAAAAAAAAATAAACAAACCACACTGGGTAAATCAACACAAGGATTGAGGAATAAGAACTTAATAATGGAATTAAGACCATGAAGACAGAACCTCTGTGGATCTTGAGCAACAGGCCTCTCCAAAGCAGGTATATCTGCAGCAACATGGCACTCTGCACAACCAGACCACAAATCTTGGGTGCCACAGGGCCCAAGCTATCACTCTGAAGACCTAGGCAAGTTTAGCAACAGACTATTCTTTCATAACTAATATGTCTCTGCTTCTGAGTATAGTTGACCTGATACAACAAAGGATATAATTTATTTCAATAATTTGTTAGAGCAACTTCTTTACAGGAGATTGCTTGAGATTCCTTTCTCAGACCCTAGAATTAGCCTGCTTTTATTCAGGAATTGGCCTAGTACAAAAGGCATATTATTGGCAAGGCTGTTCTGATGCTGCCAATCGACCTCCTGTAGTCTTAGCTCTGTCAGATGGTACCTGAATAGTCCCCATGCTAGCCTTGCCATCATTACCCCTTGTCCATGTGAGTGCTCTTGCCCTGCCAAAGGAAGAACACACGTAGTGCTGAGCAACTGAAAATATATTGTTTGTGTTCATGGAACCAATTATATAACATTATGAGGTAAATATGACCTATACAAAAATGTACACTTGAATTATACTTTTGAGCTTTAGATTCTTAGTTGATTTCTTTTTCTCTTTCTAAACATATTCACCCACATCCTGGCATAAACCATTAACTTCAGAAAAATTGGCTTACCTATTTTATATTTTCCTATCTCATACTTTGTTCAAACCACACTATCCACCTAGAATTATTTCCCATCTCCTCTACCACCAATATACATTCTGGCAGTCCTTCCAGACCCAACTAAAGTCTCACCTTCACCACAAGACTACGTATTTTACCTTTCTTTGTGACTCTGAGAGCTTCTGGTTTGTACAGTTTGTCAGTTTAGACAAGTACTGCCTTTCTCTTTTCCTCCTATCGTTATCCTCAGTTATTATTTTACCCTTTTGCTAGTTTATAGTTTCCCTGATAAGTTTTAACATTTTTTGAAAGCATATATCATAACTTATTTTCGATTTCTATATATTCCCACAATGTTAAGTACCTTAGTTTGTTTTGTGCTCCTATAACATAATGCCATGGACTAGGTAATTTATAAGGGACAGAAATTTATTGTTCCACCATTCTGGAGGCTGGGAAGTTCAAGATCAAGGAACCAGTATTTGGGAGGGCCTTCTTGCTGCAGCATCCAATGGCAGAAGGCAAAGAGAGCAAGGGAAAGAAATTGAACTTGCAGTTTCAAGCCCTTTTGTAATCAGCATTAAACTATTCATGAGGATGGTGTCCTCGCGAACTAAACACTTCTCAGTAGGTCATGGGTTCCCTATACAGTTGCACTGGGGATTGATTTTCCAAAAAATGCTTTCTGAGGGACACATTCAAACCATAGTATGCATCTTAGGTTACAGTTCAAAATATCAATAAATATTGTTTACAGGTATATTTATTTTCTATTATTTACAATTTCATCTGATTTTCTGTAATTTGATAAAGAAAACTATAGATTAAGTTTGATTGAGCAAAACTATAAATTCATGATCATCAACCTCTGTCATGGTTTCTACAATGTCTTCATAAAATATAGTGTTTTAAGAATTCCACAAAAAGTAATCATTTCTAATAATACTTATAAATTACGTGCATTTTCATTAACTAAATAATATTTGCATATTATACATATTATAGAGTTCTAGTTCCAAGAAGATGAAGTTAACACAAGCCCCTCTTTCACTCCCACTGAACTCAAATATAGAATCTGGAAAGAATTCGTAGCCCAACTATTTGAAAACTTTGAAAACAGCAACAAGTGGATCAGAGAAGGACATCAGAATTTGAAGCACCATTGAATCAGCAGCGACTTCACCATTTTTTTCTTCCAGATTGCCTCTAGCCTGAAATCTATTCAGCCTGAAACCTGGAAATGAGTATCGTAGTGCAGATGGAGCGACATTCAGGAGAAGCCTGGATTGAGGAGCATGAAAGGGAATTCCTAAATAGAGAGAGTAAGGGACTTTTTTTTATTGAAACATAGTTGATTGTACATATCTGTGGGGTACAGAGTTTAATATCAATACCTATGTGCAATACGTGATGCTCAAATCAGGATAATTTGTATATTCAACATTATACAACGTAATCATTTTTCATGGCCCTTTACCAATTCCTCCCTTCACCCTCCCTCTTTTCCACCTCTGGTAACCTCAGTTCTGTTCTCTCCTTTTGAAAGTTCAGCATACTATTTTGATTGTTTTATCTTTCTCTCTTTCTCTTGATATTTATTTGTTTAATTTTTTTAGCTCCCACTTATGAATGAGGACATGCAGTATTTTTCTTTCTGTGCCTGGCTTATTTCACTTAATATAATTTTCTCTAAGTTCATCCATATTGCTGCCAATGGCCAGGATTGCACTATTTTCTATGGCAGAGTAGCATTCCATCATGTAAATATACCACATTTTCCTTATCCAGTTGTTGGTCAATGGACATTTAGGTTGGTTCCAATTCTTGGCTATTGTAAATAGAGCTGCAATAAATATGGGAGTGCAGACATCCCTTCAACATGATGATTTCCATACTTGTGTGTATATATACCCAGTAATGGAATTGCTGGATCATAAGGCAGTTCTATCTGTAGTTTTTGAGGAAACTCTATACTGTTTTCCATGATGGCTGCACCAATTTACAGTCCCACCAATGGTGAGGAGGGCTCCCCTTTCTCCACATCCTCTCCAGCATTTGTTATTCTCTGTCTTTTTGTATATAGCCAGTCTAACTGGGTTGAGATGATATCTCAATGTGGTTTTTATTTGCATTTCCCTGATGCTAAGTGATGATGAGCATTTTTTCATGTATCTGTTGACCATCTGTATATATTCTTTTGAGAAATGCCTATTTAGCTCCTTTGCCCATTTTTTAATTGGGTTATTTGTTTCTTTTACTGTTAAGTTGTTTGAGTTCCTTGTATATTCTGGATATTAATCCTGTGTCGGATGCATGGTATACAAATATTTCCTCCCACTAAGTTGGTTGTCTTTTTGCTCTGTGAATTGTTTCTTTTTCTGTGCAGAAGCCTGACTTTCTCCTCCGTTTCTCTGTTCTCTTCTGTGACGCTGCAGTCACCAAAAAATCCCATGGTGAGAATGGGAGTGGCAGTGACAGTGGTCAGTACTGAAAGCCTATAAAAGCCAAAACTCTGAAGGTAGGAAACATTCAACTCCTTTTAGTGGAGCTGCAGCACCAAGAGAATGTGCCCAAACCCAACTGACTTTCTTTCTCTCTTGATCTTCCCACTAATTGGCCTCAGACATGGGACGATCATGAAAGTCAGTAGTTTCTAGATTGATAACCAAAAAGGAGAACCTAGAAAAACAACTGAGGCTATAATGGAGAGTGAGGGGGAAAGTGACACCATAGAGTTGTGTATGAACCTTTGGGCTCGCCCCTCAACTGCACATACATAGATCTAATCCTAGTTAGCATACCGAAATTTTGAGAACTGAATTGATGGATCCCGCACTGACTACTAAGCAGTGCAATGTTGACAGATCTGAATGGCACAGGAAATGTGTTGGAAACTGAGCTGACATTCAAAACACCAACCATAGAAGGCTAAAACTAAATACCAGCTTTCTTCATAGGAGAGTCTCTTAATGTAATATTCAAAATGTTCTGGCATACAAGAAACATGAGAATTGCAACTTGCATCAGAAAAGACAATCAACAGATGCCTGTAATGAGAGGATGCAGATATTGGTGTTATCTGACAAGGATTTTTTTTTAACGGCTTTATTGAGATATTATTTACATACCATACAATTCACCCAATAAAAGTATACCATTCATGTTTTACTGTATCCAACATTGTGCAACCATCACCATAATCTAATTTTGGAACATTTTACCACCCCAGAAAGAAACCCTGTAGCCACTCCTCTGCTGCCCACCTGCCATCCCTCCCCACTGATCTAAGCAACCACTAATCTGCTTTCTGTTTTTACAGATTTGCCTATTCTGGAATTTCATATAAAAGAAATTATACAATATGTGGTCTTTTGCAACTAGTTTCTTTCACTTAGCTAATGTTTTTAAGTTTCATCTATTTTTTTTTTGAAATGTATTGATTATACATATTTGTGAGGTATAGGGTTGAATATCCAATAAAACATACAATGTGTGATAATCAAATAGGTTAATTAGCATATTCATCATTACAAAGTTTAATCATTTCTTTGTCATGAGGACATTAGATCTCCTCTCTTCTAGCCATTTGATAACATGCAGTAAATTATTGTTAATTATAGATGCTTATCTTAACTGTACACCCATAGAACTTATTTTTCTTATCTAGCTGTTATGCATATCTGACAGAGATTTTAAATAAGTTATAAAAATTCTCAAATGATTGTTCTTGAAACAAATATATTTAATTCAACATGACAGTAGTATTAGATAAAGGACTATGTCCATGCTGAAAGTCCCATATTCATAACACATTTGTTCTAAAAACTAGTTTCTTTTTTAAAAAAACTCAGACATATTTCAAATACCATCAAATTTGCCATTTTAAGGTGCACAAGTCAGTGGTTTTTAGTGTATTTACAAAGTTGTGAGATATTTTTATCATCCTAAAAGGAAATGTCATGCATGTTAGCATCACTCCCTATTCCTCCCTTCTCCCCCAAAACTAGCTTCATTTTTTTACCAGTTTATAAACAGCTCCTATTAAACCACATAAAATTAATATGAAACAGTAATGAATAATAAATATTATTTTATCAGTCTATGACACAAATTGCCTCCCCCTTGTAATATGATGTGAGTTCTTGAACTATTAGATTTTTTTTTCTTAACTAGCAAGGTAAATGGATGCATAGAGAGGTAAGACTGATAAGAATTTTCAGTGTTAACTGTGGTTAAAACTTTCTCTGCAACCATCACTAATATAAAATATTTTAGAAGTTTGAAAGCTCTGGAATGTATAGAGAAACTGCTATTTATCATTGACTTATACTAAAAATATCAGAAATATTTAAACATTATGTAAAGCTATACTTTTAATATAACTTGAAGAAGTGCCCATCGATAATAGGGCTGTGTAATAGAAGGAATTCTAAAAGGATGTGCTCATAATATCTTCTGAGAACATTGAGCCCTGTTTCCATGCCAAGTTATTCCACCTAATCCATTCCCAACAAGATAAAACCAACAACATATCTTTAAAATAGGTCTATTCTGGAAATTTGATATTGACTTGAAGTTAACCTATTTATAAATGTGCATTTGTCTTTTTCTTTCTGTGTAAAATGAAGTTGTATCAAAATGTTCTTATTTACATTTGACTCCTTTTTATGCTCTTTTGGAAACTGAACAGTGAGGTATAGGTGTAAATCATCATTGGTTAGAACATAAAGCACAGGAGTAAAAATGCAGTACTATTTAATGATTGGTAGTCCATATAAAGCAGTTTAAGGGCAATTGCTGTTGTGCATATGAAATCTCTAATATAATGTAAATTATATTAGTAGTGTTTTTAAAATCTCATCAATATTTTGAATATTAGGGCCGGCCCGGTGGCGCACTGCTACAGTGCACCGCTTGGGAGCGCGGCAGCGCTCCCGCC
>NW_007762473.1:0-1047 GCF_000696425.1 Galeopterus variegatus
TAATAGGTCCTCGAAAATATTTTTCAATAAGTGAATAAGTGAATTACTAAATTCATATCTTCACTTGATGTCACTATAACCAAGTGGATAGTGGCAGAGACAACGTTCACCAAATCTTCATGTTCTCTATGTTTCCCAGCATCCCTTGCAGAGAGTTTGTGGCATGTGACAAGTTCTGGTCAATGGGCTGTGAGTGGCAGTAACCTGTGTTATTTCTGGGTTGGGGCAATTAAGAGCTAGTATGTTTCCAGCATCTCCTCCTTTCCCTGACTCAGGACCTTGACTCAGGACCTTGGAGACCAGGTGTTTCAGCTGACGTAGCTACACAGTGGAAGAGACATCTAGACCACATCAGACTATGTAAGTGAGGAAGAAAGCTTTTTGAGTTAAGCCACTGATATTTTAGAGTTTGCCTTTTTTGGAACACACTGATACATAACCAAGACTATTCTGACAAGTACAGGTATAAAACTAGAATTAGAAATTTGCTCTTTGGCCATAGAATTGATCAAATTTAATTGATAACGAACAGGATAAGCCTATGATTTTAACCTCATGGTTTTATTTGTTTGCTTGTTTTAAAAACCCTGAAGTGCTTGGATGAAAGCAAAGGAAATAAAACCTGAAAATATTCTGAATATAAATTAGATTTTTTTCATATTTGTCATGGGTTTGAAATGAAATATTTTAATTTAGTATGCTATCTAGATTGTTTCTATTGTAAATTCTAATTTCACTGAACCCATAGGTTGTTTATAATTTCTAAACAGGAATAATTCCCTTAGAGCTGTAATAAGGGAAAAATATCTGTGTTCTTGGGGTGTCATATTTATAGGCTGACAGCTGCCGTGATGGCAAGTAGGAGGAACAGAGAGAGGGATTGGTCTGCCGGGGTCAATCATTTACCTATTTCAACCAAACTTTCTCAGTTCATGGCTATAGTCACTCAGTAATTTATTCATGCACCCTAGCCCAAAAAATATACGTAACATTTCAGGTTATTAAGTAGTTAGGTCCAAATAACTTAGTGAGAGAGTTTGTACAGTG
>NW_007762473.1:6080-6349 GCF_000696425.1 Galeopterus variegatus
GGCTGGAGCAGGGCCCGCGGTGGAAAACGCACGCCCGTTGAGGTTTCCGAGGTGTTCTTCTTCCATCTTGCATGGTGTGATGTCAAAGCCGTCTGGGGATGAGGCTCGGGAAGTCGAGCTGGAGACGGATGCAGGGATTCTGCCCAGGTGCGGAAGGATGCGCACCCCCTGCGGCCTCTCTTCCCCCAGCCCTTGCATGCAGGTACAGATAGGGTTAAGAATCGCTCGGTGAAGGTGTGGGCAAAGCATTCTGGACAAAGTGTACTGTA
>NW_007762474.1:0-872 GCF_000696425.1 Galeopterus variegatus
AACTAAAATGTAATCACATATCCATAAATTAAATACATTTTAAAATCTCTTTAGTAAAAACAAATTGCCATTTAAAAAATTCATCCCTGTGTTACATGACAATCTAGAAATGCAACAAGTATAAGGACAAAAATTTCTATATACACGTGATGTTAATCTCTAGATTATGAAAAACACTGCCCTTCTAGCCTTCCCCCCTTTGATTGCTNTTTTGATTTCCTGCTTGATTTCTTCTTGGACCCATATGTCATTAAGTAGAATGCTATTTAAGTTCCATGTGTTTGTATAGTTTCCAGAATTTCGTTTGTTATTGATTGTTATTGATTTCTAATTTTAATCCATTGTGGTCTGAAAAAATACATGGGAAAATTCCAATTTTTTTGAATTTGTTGAGACTTGATTTGGGACCTAACATGTGACCTGTCCTGGAGAATGATTCATGTGCTGATGAGAAGAATGAATATTCTGAGGTCGTTGGATGGAATATTCTGTAGATATCTGCCAAGTCCAACTGGTTGAGTGTTGTTTAGATCTTGTGTTTCTCTGCTGACTCTTTGCCTAGATGATCTGTCCAATACTGACAGTGGGGTGTCCAGGTCCCCTGCTACTATGGTATTAGTGTCTATTTCCTTCTTTAGGTCTAATAGAGTTTGTTTTATAAGTCTGTCTCCTCCAACATTGGGTGCGTATATATGTATGATTGTTATGTCTTCCTGATGGATCAATCCTCTTATCATTATGTACTGTATTGACCTTATTTCTTAACTATCATCTGAAGATTTCCACCCTCTTCCAATGAGTTTGGTGACTTTTCCTTTTGGTTTTCATCTTAGTTTCACATCTCTCAATGTTTTCTAAATTTATCTTATGAG
>NW_007762474.1:5917-6349 GCF_000696425.1 Galeopterus variegatus
TTGGTTCAGTTTTGGTAGCTTGTGTGTGTCCAGAAATTTATCCATTTCCTCCAGATTTTCATTTGTTGGCATATAGTTGTTTATAGTAGTCTTGAATAATTCCTTGTATTTCAGATGTATCTGTTGTAATATCCTTTTTCATTTCTAATTTTTGTTATTTGGGTCTTCTCTCTTCTTTTTTTAGTTAGTCAGGCTAATGGTTTGTCACTTTTATTTTTGCAAAAACCCAACTTTTTGATTCATTGATCTTTTGTATTGTTTTTTTGGGTTTCAATTTCACTAACTTTGGGTTTGGATTGTTCTCGTTTTTCTAGTTCTTTAAGGTGAAGTGTTAGGCTGTTCACTTGCCATCTTTCCATTCATCTGAAATTAGCATTTAATGTGATAAATTTTCCCCTTAGTACTGCTTTTGCAGTATCCCACAGGTTTTGG
>NW_007762475.1:0-293 GCF_000696425.1 Galeopterus variegatus
TGGGTTATTTTTATTCTTTCAGTTTCTGATCACAAGCTCTTATATCTTTCAATTATATGATTCTGAGCACAGCTTTGGTCTGGATTTGCACAAGTTTCATCTGTAACTTGAGTTTGGGTGCAAAATAGTTTTTAATATTTCTTACATCGTTACTTCATTGTCAGCCTCAAATAAAGTTGTCAGAAATTTACTGCTTCATTATGTTTGGTTTTACTTAGAATAAAATGAATTCTGTGTGGTTAGTTTCAGAACATGCTACCCTAGTATATGGCATCTTGGCGTTTGAGAAAACA
>NW_007762475.1:2445-2694 GCF_000696425.1 Galeopterus variegatus
TCTGGAACGAGGGTCTCATAAACTACTATTTGGAAAGGTAGGTCAGAGAATTTCTTTATGTCCAGCTCCCAGACAGAAAGGATAAGGTTAGAGTAATAATTCTAGATTTTTATGGCCGACATCAGGGAAATTTTAGTTTCTGTGACCTACCTTGGGGAAGAGGAATTCTGATTTCTGTCACTAGCTTCTGGAAAGAATGAAGGGCAAGAGACAGGAGAGCAGGAGAAAGTTGATGAGACCTTGGTTCTG
>NW_007762475.1:5909-6349 GCF_000696425.1 Galeopterus variegatus
AAAATAATCCAATTGGATATTAATTTGAATTCTATTAACTTTATAGTCTTTTGGGGAGAATTGTCATTCCATTCAAATTGAGGCCTCCTATTCAGAAACATGATACAGCTTCCCATTTATCCCAGGTTTTGAATGCCCCTCAGAAAGCTTCAGGAATTCTTTGATGTAGGCATTTATTCACTGTCCATTTATTCAGGTATTTAAAGCACTTACTAAGTACAGCTATGAACGTATGGGTTTTTGAAGTCAGGAAACTTGGGTTTGATTCATTCTTTGTTATTTAGTGTCTGTGAGACCCTAATGTCACTGACCTTCAGTTTTCAGCTGTAAGATGGGGGCAAAAAATATATCACGTGTGTTGGGAAAACAGAACAATTTAAAGTCTTTTGTCCCTTTCAGTTAAAAAGGTAAAAGAAACTGAAGGCTTTATTTGGAGGGAT
>NW_007762476.1:0-6349 GCF_000696425.1 Galeopterus variegatus
AATCCTTCCTCTCTCTCCACCTGCCAATTCAGTATTGTTTATCTCTATTTTAGGGACTTTAGACAAATTCTGTGACTCTATCCACAAGACACCAAAATATCCAATAAAAAATTCACCAGTTACTTAGCTTCCTGCAGAAGTATTGAAAAATATGCTCACTAATAATAATAATAAAAGCACTGATAATAATCAGGATATATGTTCTTTTATTTTGCCACCATGATTTGTTGTTTATTAATATGAAAACTCTTAAAAAGCTCTAAAAAAATTAAGCAGGATTGCTATTTGCAGTGGATTGAATTATGTCCCCCCCAAACTCACTGAAGCTTGAATTGTGTCCCCCAAGTTATATGTATTAGAAACTTAGCCCACAGTGTAACTGTTAACAGGGTGGGAAATCCTATTATGGTAATTGGAAGATGAGACCTTGAAGAGGTGATTGGATTGTAGGACCGTGCAGTAGTGAATGGATTAAAAATGGTGGTCAGGGGTGTGTTTCCGAGGGCTTTAAAAGAGGAAAGTCTGTCTTTCTTTCTGCTCTCTCTGCTTCCACCATTTTGCAATGTGAGATGCCTGGGTCACTGTTGCCACCACCAGATAGATGGACTTTGGACTTCCCAGCCTCAGAAACTGTAAGCAATAAATCTCATTTTCTTGTAAATCACCCAGTTATGTGTATTTTGATATAAGCAACAGAAACAGACTAATACACTATTATCTGACAGTTAGCAAATGTTGTCTCTATGCAGGGTACCGAGCTAAACACTCAGTACAGGTTTTGTGGGGCCTGAAGTTAATATATACTTGGGGATTCTCTTTAAGTAAAATATTACAAAATTAGGTATAAAAGTGAATGTTTATTTAGAATGAGAAAATTACAAATTTTAACAGCTTTCAAATGCTACCAATATTAAATACTTCCAGAGTCTCAGAAAGGACCCATGTGATAGAGGCCTCAAAGCTTATGCTTCGTTAGCTTCAATAAGATGAACCTGCTTCTGACCCTATTTGAGATTATATTACTTAATCCTGTTCACAGTCCTACAAAATAAGTGCAACAATTTTTGACATACTATAGATTAAAAGACTATGGATCAAACTGCTTAAATCGCTGGCCCAAGGTTACAGAGCCAGGATTTGAACTCAGCCTTAAGACCAAAGGTGATTCTATGTAGTACTCCCTCCCAGGGAGTCTGTGTTTTATAACCCTCTAAGTGGATAGATAAGCATTTCATACAATATGAATCAATCCAGGAGTTTCAGAACTTGTGGACACATTCTAATGGGTCAATATTCTAACAGTTATTAGCCTCAATTAAAATAAGGGAAGGAAGGAAGAGAGAGGAAATAAAAAAAGAAAGAAGAGCAAAGAAGGCAGAATAGTCATGCCAACTTCCATCCCTTGGTTATTAGCCTGAGCTTGGTAGCAATTCATAAAGTGGGCCACTGATAAGAGATCTTTCTTGATTTAAAGGGAGAACCACATGATAGGTTAGCTCAGTGGTTGAGAGCTGGCTCTTGTCTATGACAATTCATCATGACTTTTTCTGGAAGAATCCATTGCCTGCCTCCAAATACCTTCCTCAACCGGAGGCTTCCATTTGCAAATTGTGGCTAGAACCCACTCTGACCTCTCTTAGACATTTGCATTTGGTTATTCACACACCCAGCTAACTTCCTCGAGATTAAGAAATGGGATGGGGAGGAGTTGTAAGACTTTTGACCAGTTGCTCAGAGAATTATTTTTCCCCCAGTTCTCCAGCCCTCACTGAGTGCATCTAACGTCAACATCATTTTTACCTTAAACCAAAGTAACCTAATTTACAGTTATCTTTAGAATTTAAGATTCCAGATGTGTTAAAGTTTTTATTTTCCTACCCCTTAACTAGGATATGTGGTAGCTCTAGATTAAAAGAGAAAAACATCTTATCTCTAAATGCTTTGTTAAAAAAAAATAGGTGGGAAATGAGGGTACTGGTAATAGAATCTGGAGAATGAGTTTTTCAGGGAAGCAGAGGGTTCTGCACACCAGCATGTTCAAGGACCCATGGTACTGACTCATGATGAAAGTGGAGGGAGCCCTTGTTGGGGAGGAGGCTTTTGGCCTTGCAAAGGTACAGGTCTTGGTTTGACATAGGGCTGCAAGTCTGGTCTGAAGAAGGGTGCAGCTGGCTTTCTTTCTCTGCCTCAAGCCAACTCTGATTCTCTTCTTACTTCGAGTCCTTGGGTGCTCATATTGGGTAGCAGGGATGAGAACGACGTAGATTATGAAATCAGCAGTGGCATCTTGGATCTCCTGATGCAGCTTCCCTGGGCTTCTGCATGTGGCTTGGTACCTACTTGACCCTTCTGGACTTAGCTAACTATTAGGTTGTGGTTTTAAACCCACCAGACCTACAGAACCCATCCCAAACTTCTGTTGCTTGACATCTTATCAGCTAGAATGATGATGCCCATGTTAAGTCTCCCTCTATCAGACTGGGCTTCATTAATTTATTCATTTGTTTATTATTCAATAGTAATTTACAAATCTTGATTATACATTTATTATGTGCCAAGAGACCCACTGGATTTTTCTGCATCAATATGAGCTCGATCACAGGCAAAATGAAGAAAAAAGTCCGAGAACCTGATCCAGCATGCGCTTGTCCAAAGGCCAACTATAACTCAAGGTCTTCTGAGAGCTGCTGCCGCGTCTTTCACCTCTGTGTCAGAAAGCTCATGCTGTCTTCAGGTTTCATCATCCAAATCTTATGGAGCATCAGAAGCAATTTGCAAAAGAGGAGACAAAAGACAGAGGCAGGGGCCAGAAAGTCACCAGGGCTCATCTTTATCAAGAGGTCCTCTCTCCTTCCTGCATCATCATGATTTCTTTCTCCACTGGACCATGCCCACCAGCACACAAATGGATAGCATCCTCCAACTTAAGACAGAAATCTTCAACACCGTATCTCTCTCTAGCTGTTGCCTCATGTCTGTGCTCTCCTTGTTATAACTTCTTTTCTTCTTGCTCTGTCTTGAATCCATTGTGATTAGGCTTCCATGCCCACCGTTTCAGTATAACTGGCATCCAGTGACCTCCACATTGCCAGTTCTGTGGAAAGTTCTTGATTCTCCTGTCACTTGGCCCAGCAGCAGTATTTTATTCAGTTTGTCATTTCCTCCTTTTTTCCTTGGCCTCAAGAATCCTCTCTCTGATCCTTCCCTGCCTTCACAGGTCGCTCAATCTCAGTAGATTCTTTTGCTGGATTCTTCTTGTCTTGGTCATCTCCAAGCATTGGTGTTGTGCAGGGCTCAGTCACTGGACCTCACTTCTTCTCTACCTACCCTTCCTCTCTAGTCCTGTGGCTCAGGACTCTCTAGCCCTAGCCTCTATCCTGAGTCTCAAATCCTCAGTCTCTAATCCAACTACCTTTTCAGCATTCTCACTAGGATGTCTAATAAACATCCCGGACATAATGCCTTTAAAATCAAAGCTCAGGTGACTCAGCCAAACCTCTTCCTTCCTCATAGTCTCTCATCTCAAAAATTGGAAATTCCAGCTTTTCAGTTGTTTGGGTTAAGAAGCTTCTTTAATTCCTTTCTTTATCCCACAGCCATCTCCAATCCACCAACAAATCCTGTTAGTTTTTGTGCCCCTTCCCAGTAGAATATAAGCTTCTCATGGGCAGGAATTTTGTTTTGTTCAGCTTTATTTCCAGTGCTGTGAATAGTGCATAGTCCATAGGTGCTCAGCAATATTGATTGAACAGAAGTTGAAGGATGATGTTTACTCCTAGACTGCAGCATCCCAATGTTTTTTCCTGAGTTTGTTCATATATTTTCTTACAGTGCCATATTGTCTTATTTTTATCATAGTTAAAACAATTTATCATTAGTTATTTATTGTGCTTTCATTGCTTAACACATACCTTTTCCATATGCCATAAGACCCCTGAGGGAAGATCTGTGTCTTTTTTGCTCATTATTTTATCCCTAGAACCTAGTAGAAAGCTTTGCACATTTTCAATATAGTCGCTCATTCATTCAAAAAGAATTTATTGAGAATTTACTTTATTTCCTGCTCTTTGAAAAACACTATAACCCATAGATTCGTAAGACACATCTCCCACCTAAAAAGATATTATATCCTGTTGTCAGAGAAAATGACTAAAACAATAATAGCATATCCATCCAGGAGTGTATGTAAAACACTATGTTTATAGCTAAGTGCTACAGGAGCATGGGAGGGAGACACAGACACATCCCATGGGATCAGTGGAAGATTTCACACAGGAAATGATGTAAGATGTAGGACTTTAAACATCAAAGAGATGCTGAGAAGGTGAGAAGGGGCAAAGGATATACAGGGAAACAGGAAAATAATGTGCAAAGACAAGGAGCCATGTTGGGCCATGGCAGTTCAGTATAGCAGGGGCTACAGTGAGTAATGCCCAGTGGTAAGAGGCTAGTCTTCAACACGTCCAGGCAGAAACTCATGGAGATTCCAGTATCTTCTCTACAGTCCCTCTCCAAGGCAAGTTATTAGCCCTTAAGTCATTTCATCTGGCTGCCATCCTCAAAAGCTTCAACAAGAGTACTGGGGAATATGAATTCTCCTATCCAGAGGCATTAATAACAAACATATTCTTTAAGACCTTCTTGTCTTTTCCAGCTGTGCTTGGAACAATATTCCAGCTTTCCCTCTACAAGGTACGGCTTGGCTCTGCAACCCTACCTTATCTTAGTTTTCACTCCTTTTTTGTGCTCCGGAACCCTGGATTTGCTGCGTTCTTGAAGTTTGTCATCCACTTTCTCCACTTGAAGGCTTTGCACACACTATCCCCTACAGTGGAAACTCCTTTGCTCCCTGAGATGCCAATTTTAAATGTTGAATCCTCAGAGTGGTCTTTACTGCAACCTTATCTGTGGTTGGCCCACCTCCCTGGTTGTCTTTCTTTGAACCCTTTTGCTTCTTTCTTAGCATTTACCACAATTTATGATTACCTTGTTTTTCTGTTTCCTTATTTTTAATTTATCTCCCTACCAGAATGTAGTTTCTGTGAGAGGAAGGATAGCTTCAGAAGTAAAGAAAGCTGTATCTTGCTCAACATCATTGCTCCAAACTTAAATTATGTTCTTTCTAAATATTCAATGAAAAATGATTGTTTACTGAAAGCTTCAGTGAATGTATCCTCTAATAGTTTTGGCTCTAGTATGTAGAACAAAGTGCCATAGGATTAGTGATGGGAGGTTATGGCCCTGTTTTTTCCATAGGTGAACAGAATATGCTTGTTCAGCCACTGTGGGGCAATAAGGAGGGCCCAGGCAACAAAGATTCTGTGTGGAAAGAAGATTTATTATCACCCACTATCTTTGATCTGTATGTCTATGTGAGCCCAGTCTATGGTCATCCAAGTGGCAGCAAAAACCCACTTGGAAAAGCTGTCCTGTAGATAATCTCAGGTGTGGAACTGCTCATTGAAGGGGACATGGGGAGGATGAATGACAAAGGCCAAGGTCAGCAGACAAGCTGCCTGGCTGGCTGGCAGCTTTGTGTGAGCTTCCTGTTTACCCTGGTGCTCTGTGACCAGTCATTGTCCTTCCCTACTGGGTGGACTTCCCATCTCCCTGCACAAGAGCATGAAAAAAGACAAAAGTCAAAAACACATTGTCCAAGCTGAGATGGCTGGAAGCATCTCTGAAGCATGGAGATTTAGAAAGAGCACAGGCCTGGGGTCAGAGAGAGCTGGTGTGAGTCTCGAGGTGGGGTCTTGGGATGGTCATTTAATCTCTCTAAGTTGCAATTTACCACCTACCAGATGAGAATGATAGAGATACCTACATCATAGAACTTTTATTATGGCTAGATAAGAAATAGATGCAAAGTGTTTAGCACAATGTTTGGTATTCAGTAAGCATCGGGAAAAAAACCCTAATAGATGGTAGTAGGAGTGTTAATGGGGTAGTGGTAGTAGATTTACAGGAAGAGGAGGGGGAGGAGTTGCATGCTGGTGGTGGTGGTAGTTAACAGTATTAGTAGAAAGAGGAGGAATTGTAGCAGGTGGTGTTGGTGGTACTCATAGTAGCAGTAGTAGCAGGAGTTATAGTAGGATGGTGGCAGTCATAGTTATAATAGGAGGAGGAGAAGAGGGAGCTGTAGTAATAGTAGTTGTACTACTGTGGTGGTGGTCATTGTAGTAGCAGGAAGAAAAGAGCAGGAGAAGCTGTAGTCGGGTGCTGGTGCTGGCTGTAATATTATCATCAGTGGTAGTCAGGGCAGGAGAAGCTGTAGTCGGGTGCTGGTGGCGGCTGTAATATTAGCATCAGTGCTAGTCAGGGCAGGAGAAGCTGTAGTCGGGTGCTGGTG
>NW_007762477.1:0-331 GCF_000696425.1 Galeopterus variegatus
AGGACAGGAAATTTTCCTCAGGCTATATGTCTCTGTTGCAAGATAAGAATTGTGGCACAGCAGGTTGCTGGTTCAAAGACAGATTAGTTACTGATTGTTGTGTAAAGATACTGAGAAATTGCTATAAGAAGGAATGTTTGCTAAGATCAACCTTGTGTTGATAAGATCACTTAATTTCCTTACTGGAATGTCATCTGGCTTATTTCACTGGAAGATAGCAGCCTATATTGTTAAACTATAACCCCACCTTTGTTCTCTTCTTGTAACTTTCTGGTCTGGAAAATAAATGCAGGAAGAGAACCCCAATTCGGTGTTAATTTTCCCAAGGAAG
>NW_007762477.1:6079-6349 GCF_000696425.1 Galeopterus variegatus
TTTTTTTTTGAAGGGCCAAATTGACCCAAGGGTCTTGGTGGTGTTGTTCATTAGCTACCTTTTCCACCACCTGGGTGAGCATGGTGAGGGATCCTAGGTTGTGCCTTATAAGGGCTGTTAGCTGACCCCAGGTGCATGGAGGGCTTGTTAAGGCGGATATTAGAGTGGTGAGCCAAGGGGAAGTTCTAAACCAGCCTTCGAACCAGCCGGAATTGGCCTCTCTTTCCCTCCTATGTTTTTCTAATCCTTCTCTTAATTTAGCTAAAGAAT
>NW_007762478.1:0-311 GCF_000696425.1 Galeopterus variegatus
TTTTTTTTTTTTTTTTGCACCTAAGAAATCTTGCTCTCAAATTTCTCCCATTTCTTGGAATCCTGGTCTTATTTAGCAATGTAACTGCCTTTGAATCTCAGTGATTCTATTTTTCCCCCTTTTCTGTTAGAGCTCCTTTGTTCAGTTTGCTCCTTGACTTTTGGGGACCTGATTTAGGCCAATTCATACTTACAGATAGGCTCAGTATTGGTAGTTGATAAATACAAACAATGCATGTCTCCTGGGCTTCGAGGTTGGCTTCCCTTATGCGTATGGGAGCCAAGAAAAGAGGAGACAGAACTCCCTTCCCT
>NW_007762478.1:5895-6349 GCF_000696425.1 Galeopterus variegatus
TTTTTTTGAAATTTTCTTTGAAATTTCTTTGAATTTTTGCTACATTTTTGGACACATTTCTTGAGCTTGGTGTCTAATTTATTAATTTGGCTATCAACTATGTCGATTCATGTGTTAGCAAATTTTTTTTTTTTTTTTTTTTGCACCTAAGAAATCTTCTTGCTCTCAAATTTCTCGGAATCCTGGTCTTATTTAGCAATGTAACTGCCTTTGAATCTCAGTGATTCTATTTTTCCCCCTTTTCTGTTAGAGCTCCTATGTTCAATTTGCTCCTTGACTTTTGGGGACCTGATTTAGGCCAATTCATACTTACAGATAGGCTCAGTATTGGTTGTTGATAAATACAAACAATGCATGTCTCCTGGGCTTCACAAATGATCTTGGAGCGGTGAGGAGGTTGGCTTCCCTTATGCGTATGGGAGCCAAGAAAAGAGGAGACAGAACTCCCTTCCCT
>NW_007762479.1:0-221 GCF_000696425.1 Galeopterus variegatus
TGCTAAGACTGAGTATCACCTACAGTTCCGGGCTAAAAGTCAATCCACTGATTCTCTCTGCAACCATTCCAGCACACTCTTGTACCTTGCTTACATTTGTGTGTGCATTTATTCATTGATTATTCATTCATTCAAAAAGTATTTGTCAAGAACACGCTAGAAGAAAGTAACCTATGTCGGGCCGGCCCGGTGGCGCACTGCTACAGTGCGCCACTTGGGAA
>NW_007762479.1:5854-6348 GCF_000696425.1 Galeopterus variegatus
AGCTCCTTAATCTTCAATTGAATGATTTACTTAACTCTAAAATTCTAGGAAGGAAAGTACTAGATTGAAGGACATGGGTATCTTTGTAGTTCTTCATAGTTCTGTCAGGCATTTAAAATGAAAGTCAAGCTATTAATCTCAATATCACACACTGACTTCTATTTTGCTACTGTTGATCCACAATGATATTTGTGGAATATTTTTTATGTTTTAATATTTTCTTTCTCTATTCCTTGTTTAGTTTTATCTGCCTTAAATGGCTTATCTTTCTCACAATTATAAGGACAGGTGCATTTTAAAACATTTAGAAGATATATATATATCTCTGATATATACAGTTTTATGTATCTTACATATACACATACTTAAAATGTGTGTATATGCATTATAATATGTATATCTCATGTTTATGTTCATATGAAAAAAAATATGACTTAGCTGCTCATATGGTAAATATCAAATTTTAAAAATCAGCCCATGGGCCGGCCCGGTGG
>NW_007762480.1:0-324 GCF_000696425.1 Galeopterus variegatus
ATCAACTTTTTTAAAAAATAAGTGAAACCTAAGAAAATAGAGTATGGTTTAGGTGACATATACCGAGATGATTAACCCATGGATGGTTAGTTGAAGACAATGGAGCAATGCTTAGACCAAATAGTTCCAATTTACTCAAGGAATCAAAGCAAAGAAATGATAACACATTTTAAAAGTTTGTTTTATGAGAAATATAGTCTAAAACAAAATCCATTAGATTTGATAAGAGAGTTAACATTGGATTCATATTTAAGTAGTAGACTTCAAGGAAACTTTTATATGCTACATAGAGAATATGAATATAACATCTATTCATTCATTCTT
>NW_007762480.1:2417-2710 GCF_000696425.1 Galeopterus variegatus
CACTAAAGAGAAAAAAAATTCCAAAGTGTGGATCTGTTGGTTATTATCACCACTGGCAGAACATGGAAAATAATATCCAAAGTTTCTTGGGTGTTTCCTGTGTGTCAACAACTCTTCTAAGAGTTTTAATGTATTTGCTAGTTTGATCTTCAAAACACCCCTCTGACATGGATACAATTATTACCCTCATTTTACACAAGAGGAAACTGAGGCTGGGTTGGTGGGATACTTACTCATGGTCACCGTCAGTAAATGGCGCTGCTGGTAACCAGACATGACCAGACTCCAGAGCC
>NW_007762480.1:6092-6348 GCF_000696425.1 Galeopterus variegatus
TTTTTTTTTTATTTGCTGCTTTGCAATTTTCCAATATTCGTACATTTATTAAATTAAATAGAAGCTACCAATACCTACTTTTATTTGTTCATCTTTGGGTGTTTATCTTCAGAATTGTCAGTAAATTTATATTACTTGTGAAAGCAGAGTGTAGCCCCAGATACTAACAACAGTATAGTTTGATATAATTTCCTTATCATTTCTGATGCACGTTGGAAAATATTATATTTTCCACCAAGCTTCTAATAAAATCTAA
>NW_007762481.1:0-237 GCF_000696425.1 Galeopterus variegatus
ACCATGCCATTGGGAATGGATCAACAGAGGTGGTCAGGGGTGTGATTCTGGAGGCTTTAAAGAAGAGCACATGTGAAGTTCCCTCTCCCTGCTCTGTCACTTTCTGAGAGCCCTGGGTCACTCTCGTCACCAAAAGGACTTCACCAAATATGTTTCCTTGACCTTCGGCTTCCCAGTATACAAAACTGTAAGGAATGACTTTTGTTTTCTTATAAATCACCCAGTTACAAGTATTTT
>NW_007762481.1:5651-6348 GCF_000696425.1 Galeopterus variegatus
GGGCACCGACTGCTTTTTTATCAAAAGTGAAAATGACCTTCTGTGCAGTGACTCAGCCTGGAATGTCCACAGGGGCCACATTGCCCTCGGTGATGCCGAGTGTCTGTCTCCTGCTGAAGTCATTAGGACCGTCACCTACAAGTGCGGAATTTTCTCCTGAGAATACAAGTTGTTCTTGAGTTGAACTAGGTGGTAAATATTCCTCACGGTTCTAGAATAATGACAGGAAGCTAATCAAAAGTTTACTCCTCTCAATTGACAGAAATTAGTCCGATATTCAGTATCACATTTCTCACAGGGAAGCATCTCTGGGGCTGGAGGAATGATTTCTCAGAGTTGGATTGTGCCTTGGGTTGAATGTCCCCTCAAAACTTAATTCTCACTGTAACTGTTGAGGGTGGGAAAATCCTACTACGTTGATTGAAATGTGGTGACTTGAAGAGGTGGTTAGATTGTAGGACCGTGCAATAGTGAATGGATCAACAGAGATGGTCAGGGGTGTGATTCTGGAGGCTTTAAAGAAGAGCACATGGGAAGTTCCCTCTCCCTGCTCTGTCACTTTCTGAGAGCCCTGGGTCACTCTCGTCACCACCAAGGACTTCACCAAATATGTTTCCTTGACCTTGGGCTTCCCAATATACAAAACTGTAAGGAATGACTTTTGTTTTCTTATAAATCACCCAGTTACAAGTATTTT
>NW_007762482.1:0-1304 GCF_000696425.1 Galeopterus variegatus
TCTGTATGTGGGATCCGAACCCTCAGCGGGAGTGCCGCCACGCTCCCAAGCGGTGCACTGTGGCAGTGCGCCACTGGGCCGGCCCCCAGCAGGAGTCCTTCTGATGCTGAAGCGTCACATGCTGGCTGCAGGAATGGTGTGAGTCTGTCTTAGCCGACTTGCATAAGGCTGTCTTAGGCACACCACGACATCATTTTTCTCTGGGATCAGATGTCTCCATTGCTCTGCCCCTCTGTTCTTATACCCCACAAGCCTATCTGATACTTTGCTGGTACCCTTGAGCTTGGGCAACATTCACTGGGACTTCCCAATTGTCCCCATGACTGGGGGCTCCCAATGCCCCTTCTTTATGCCTCATACTGCAAGCCATAGGAAAGACGATAAGGTTTGCTCCTAAATATTTGTCTTTATCAAAAATTCTTTCTCTT
Source organism: Galeopterus variegatus (assembly GCF_000696425.1). Classification (NCBI taxonomy): domain Eukaryota; kingdom Metazoa; phylum Chordata; class Mammalia; order Dermoptera; family Cynocephalidae; genus Galeopterus; species Galeopterus variegatus. Next base: position 429 of record NW_007762482.1, read on the forward strand.
CCTTTAAAGACATGTGTTTTTAAGCCCTAGCTCTGTGAGGAGGCTCCTGTTTGTCAGCTTTCTTCTCTCATATGCCTTCTTTGAGAATAAGCACATAATGATAAATTCGCTTGAAGCTGGGAAAGAGCAAAACATGGAAATACTAGAGAAAATATCCCTAAACCATTCAAAACGTCACCCTGCTAAAGTTGCAAATATGGTCTGTACTTGTAGGACAGACAAGTGAAATGACTTAACCAAAGTAACTGGTGTAACTACCATTGAAACCATATATTCTGTTTATTAATCACGTGTTAAGAAAATTAAGTTCTACTGGTTTGCTCCCACATGGACCAATTAGTATAGTGCATTTTAACCACAGCTTTTATGCTACAATGTGGCCAATAATCTCAGAAGCATAGTGACAACTCACTGTGTAGATGACAGGGGTCCAGCTGCCTCAACTGTCTGCAGCATGATCAAGGGCTTAGCAAAGCTTCTGTGTATCTAAAATAGCTGTCACAGCACTCAAAAGCTCATGGTCTTCTTCCAGCATTTATTAATCCTGATCCCAGACTCTATTTATGCCTCATTTGCAAACCATTGAACCTATCTTTTATCTTAACTACCCCATTTTCCAGGTCCAAAATGGAAGCTAGAAATTAGAAATGCACCATTCCCAGATTTCTATAGTATCTCTACCATTTATTTTTCACCTTCCTGTTCTTTCTTGACTCATGGAGTATTATTAAAGCTACTGGTATGGGCTTCAGATGGAAGTTAGAAGATGTGGCTTTAACAGCTGAAAACAGGGAAGAAAAACCTGCACTGGTTTGACAAAGAAGCAGGTTTATGCATTCCAGTTTCCCCTGAGAGCAAACCTGATTTACAACACAG
>NW_007762482.1:5446-6348 GCF_000696425.1 Galeopterus variegatus
ATTTCTTCCTAATAATGTATAGAATTCTATAATAAAACTATAGGGACCTGGGGTTTTCCTTTGGAGAAATTTTTAAATTAAGTATTTTACTTCTTTAAAGAATACCAGATTTTAAAATTTCTTATTGTATAAACTTTTTTAAGTTGTATTTTTCAAAGAATGTGTCCATTTTATCTAAGTGATCTGATTGATTAGAATAAAGTTTTACACCATAGACCCTAATTGTCTTTTTAATGTTTGTATGATCTGTAGTAAAATCTGATTTTTTGACTTTTTATGTTGGTAATATGTGTTACTCATTTCCTTCACCATTCTTACTAGGGATTAATCAATTTTGCTAATTATTTCAAATTTTTACTTTGTTGAAGTTTTCTAACGTATGCCTGTTTTCTATTACGTAGATTTCTGTTATTATTGTTTCTTTGTCCTACTTCTTTAGATTTTTTTTTTTTTCTTTTTGTCTTTTTTTCATGTCTGGCAATGGATTGCAACCCTCAGTGTTGCGCCTGTACCGGACTGGGACCGGCAACGGGATCGCAACCCTCAGTGCTGCACCCGCACCTCGCTCAGCCAGTGAGCGGGAACCGGTCTGTATGTGGGATCCGAACCCTCAGCGGGAGCGCCGCCGCACTCCCAAGTGGCGCACTGTAGCAGTGCACCACCGGGCCGGCTCCTACTTCTTTAGATTTAATTTGTTCTTTTTTTTTCATCTAGCTCCTTAAGAAATAAGTGTATAGTTTTAATTTTTCCTCTTTTTCTTTAAACTAATATAATAACTTAAAACTATACATTTCATTCAAAAAACTACTTTAGTTGCATTCCCAAATTTTGATATGCTATCCGTTGTGAAGAGAAAATATATAGCCTATGATTAAGATCTTTTAAAATTTATTGAAACTTGT
>NW_007762483.1:0-252 GCF_000696425.1 Galeopterus variegatus
CGTCCCCTCTGGTCACCCGTAACCCACATTCCTCGAAGGACACCCATTGAAAGAACAGATCACTAACCTACCATTCAAGGATCTGACCTTTCTCACATATGGAAAAATCGGTGGATAGGGAGCCCCCACCATTTGCATGACTCAGTATCCAACTGAAAGGCCTGCACAGAGGTCACTCAAAGGCCTTAGGTTAGGGAAACTGGAGAAAAAGATACATTACATAACGCTTGAAGAGGCTGGCGAGGGGGCCTA
>NW_007762483.1:6031-6348 GCF_000696425.1 Galeopterus variegatus
CAAAACTGTCTCCAGAAAGGCTGCCAGGTGTCCTCTGGGAGGCAAAATTGCCTCTGGTTGACACCTACGGAGCTGAAGTTTTTACAGTACCCATGGTTGTATGCTATGAGGAAGATAAAGAAAGGTGAGCCTGGTCCCCAAGATGCTTAGATCCAATTCGAAAGAAAAGGTATGGGTCTCAAAGAAGCAGTGATAAAATCATTATAGCCAGAGAACTGGACAAGAACTAAGACGCAATATAGGCCTGGGTAAATACTTTAGAAAAAGGAAAGGTGGTTGAAGCTAGACGTGATCAAGGACATCTCTATGGAAAAAGT
>NW_007762484.1:0-1031 GCF_000696425.1 Galeopterus variegatus
CATTGTCATGAGGATATGCTGAAGTAACTGAGAAGGTTGTTGAGTATCCATTGAAATGGGTTTGTTCAGTCATTTACATTAAATGAATATTTTACTGCAGCAGACATCACTTTTGATGACTAAACATGAATGAATAAAACTCATTGCTATTGGATTTTTTTTAAAGGCATAAATTGCAAAAAAAAATTACTAATTTCACTACATTAAAATTAAGAATTTTTCTGGATTGAAAGACATCATAAAAGAGAACGAAAGACAAACCTCGACTTAAAACACACATAGTATTAGTATCCAAATATCTTTTTAAAATTCCTAAAGGTCACTGAGAAAGAGGAAAGCAACCCAATTAAAAATGGGCAAAAGATATAAACAGTCAATTCACTGAAGAAGAAATGGAAGTGGCCAGATAAACATACAGATAAAGATGTAAATCAATGGGATTTCTTACATACTGCAGACAGGAATATAAATTTTTCCAAATACTTTGGTAAACAATTTTGACATTTTGTAGGAAAGTTAAAGATACACATACCCTAAGACCCAGACAATTCTGTCCTAAGGTATTATAACTTAGTAAGAAATTATTGCACATGTGCATGGGAGACATGCATAGGAATGTTTGCAGCAAACAGATCTGGTAGATAAATTCTGTCTTTGCTACATACCGGTGGTATGAATTTGAGCATGCTGTTTTATCTCCTTAAGTGTTAATTTCATCACCTATAAAGTGAGGATAAGTCTACCTTACAGGGCTGTTATAAGGATTAAATTAGAAAATGCACTAAGCACATGGCTTAGCACATAGTAGCCATCATTGTTTACTCAAACTTGCTATCTCTGCTCCAAAGGCTCCTGTCACAAAGACCCCATATTATATTACCCATCAGCCCCACATTAAAAAAAATCCTCAGGTTGCCTCCCTTTTAGATTAGAAAGATCCCCTTCCTATTACTAAAGGATCATATAGGAACAAGTGAGTTAATCCTTTGTTTCTAAAAGTACAATAAATATGAAGGTTGTTTTTTCTCTCA
>NW_007762484.1:2182-3437 GCF_000696425.1 Galeopterus variegatus
CAAGTGAGTTAATCCTTTGTTTCTAAAAGTACAATAAATATGAAGGTTGTTTTTTCTCTCATTTTATACATGTTAGCATGTTAACTAACTTACATAATTTGCTTAAATGTTTCCAAAACACACACTGAGATCATACAAAATAAAGCTACATGACTCATGAAAATAGCATCATAGATTTGTGGGTTTGTTATGGGAATAGGGAACTGAGCAAAGGGTTATAGAGAACGGCTCAGAGGTGTATGGGGTAAACTATCCTCCTTTTTTTCTCTAGGGTCGAAAGGCAAATAGGAGCTATGGTAGCATACATTTCCAAAGTTCTCCCAGATTGTGGAAATCTTCTTGGCCTTCTGTGGGAATTTATCCCATCAAAAAAGCAGGATAAGGTAATAGAAAACAAGATTTCTGGAATTGTGTCTAGTACAAAGTATCATGCTGAGGAAGGAGGAGCCATTACAGAGCTATATAATTGTGTGGAGCAGTCTCACCTGTCCCACGTATGGGTAGGCATCTTCAGAGTCAATACCCCGGTTCTTCTGCACATACTGGAAGGCATTGGTCATGTAGCCCCCTCCACAGCCATCATTCTCAGACACACAATCCACCAGGTTCTGGGGACTCAAATTTAAGAGTTTGCCAGTTTTCTTCTTCAGTTGGCCCTCCAGAGCACCCACAGAGCTAAAAGCCCAACAGGAACCACACTGACCCTGAGAGGCACAGAGAAACTGTCAGTCGTTGCTGTTTCCACCTTCTGTATCTTCTACCTGCCTGATGAAATTCCATGCATTTTATAAATTCCCACACAAACGTCACCTATGCATTTCATAAATTCCCACACAAATGTCACCTTTGTTGTGAATTCTTCCTATTCCTCTTCATTTAACATTTATTGCATTGTTCTATTGCTGTTGTTGCTACTGACAACTGTTGTTACCATTGTTACCATTAGCTGCAGTAAAGCAGAGCAGAGTGCTGGCTTTTGCAGGCAGTTTTCCTGGGCTCTAACCCTGGCTTTGCCACCCACTGGCTATGTGACCTTGGTTAAATTACTAAACGTCTCTGTGCCTTAATTTTCTTATCTGCAAAATGTGGATAATAATATACTTAATGGGATTGTTAACAAGGATTAAAAGATTTAATTCACAGAAAGAACTCAGAAATTCCTGACACATAATAATCTCTCAAAAAGTGCTAGCTATGGGGCCGGCCCGGTGGCGCACTGGATAGTGCGCTGCTTGGGAAGCGCGGCGGCACTCCC
>NW_007762484.1:6124-6348 GCF_000696425.1 Galeopterus variegatus
CTACATGGATTTGGGACCTAGAAGTTCAGAAAATTATATATGGATCATAAGGATTTTTTTTCCAGTTACAATTTCTTCACCTGTATATCTGACAACTGGAAAACCATAACACAGAATAATAGTAGGATAAAATTTACAAAATAAAGTACTGTTTTGATGTGGCCATTGTCATGAGGATATGCTGAAGTAACTGAGAAGGTTGTTGAGTATCCATTGAAATGGGT
>NW_007762485.1:0-301 GCF_000696425.1 Galeopterus variegatus
TCATCAAACATCTAATGAATAACGACAAATACATCTTTACTTCCCTGATGATTAGCAGTTCGAGCCTCCGTATTTCATTTTTGCATTTGCCATTTGAAGTTTCTCTTTCTGACATGCTTATTCTTACCCTTTGCCAATTATTTACGGAAATGTTTGCTTTTTCTTGTAAATATTTGGAAGTACATTTAGAAATACTAGGCCTTAAACAGCCATTTATGCTTCATGTTTTCTTTTTTAAAGGATAATACTTAGAGTCAAAAACAAAAACAAAACTTAAATATATAAAATACAGATGTCTACA
>NW_007762485.1:5901-6348 GCF_000696425.1 Galeopterus variegatus
GATTAGTATAAAATACATGTGGTTGTTTGATTACCCTGCAACTAAACAATGTCAGAAAATATAAGTTGGTGGAACAAAGAGCTTAATTTTTTTTTCTTAGTTTTCCCAAACAGGGTAAAATATGCAGTACGGCTGAATATAGTTTTATTTATAAATATTCTTTATTAAGAAAATGACCTGCATTGTGTTTCTTTATATGGAAATATGCTACTGTAATATTTTAAACATCTATCACGTTTCTTCAAGAATTTTACATTCAAAATAGAAATATTAATCCACTTGTATCCTTGAAGTGCTTATAATCCCATAAGAAAGGAAACTGTCATTAAACATGTCAAGGTATCTATGGTGGCTTACTAGATAAGAATCCACAGGTACTCCAAAGCTATGTCCTCATCTATTTCTCCTTTTCCCATAATTTTCAAAATAAACAGGCAACATTCTTTT
>NW_007762486.1:0-200 GCF_000696425.1 Galeopterus variegatus
GAACTGGCTGATGACCTTTTGAGCTTAGAATACAGCAAATTTATTATTTGATTCGGGTCTGCCCTCTCTTCGACAAATACTTACAAAGCCATGTACTTTGTGGTCGGCAACGCCCTAAACTTCTTAATCCATGGCAAATGACCTTGTCAGGGTGTTACCATCATTTTTTCCATTTGATGGGTGGGGAACTAAGGCTAAGA
>NW_007762486.1:5817-6348 GCF_000696425.1 Galeopterus variegatus
TTTCCTAAGTATGGTGAGGAGGAGGAAATGAACAGGTTGGGAGAAAGCTCAGGCAAGGGTGCTGGCATAAGGAACATATTTGTATGTTTACATGTGTACGTTTGTTTTTCAGAAATATAGAGCAAATTGAATATTGAATTAGAGACATTTTATACTCCCTGGTTCCCACCAGAGAGCCATTCTTTTGGCATCAAATTTGCAGAGTAGATTGATTATCCAGATCCACTTCCAGTGGGTTTTGTCACAAGTTAAGGTACCTATAGACAGCACCCATACACTCTTCAGACCATGGAATGGAATGGACAAGAACTGGCTGATGACCTTTTGAGCTTAGAATACAGCAAATTTATTACTTGCTTCGGGTCTGCCCTCTCTTCGACAAATACTTACAAAGCCATGTACTATGTGGTCGGCAATGCCCTAAACTTCTTAATCCATGGCAAACGACCTTGTCAGGGTGTTACCATCATTTTTTTCCATTTGATGGGTGGGGAACTAAGGCTAAGATTAAGTCAATTGCTCACTGTGGGA
>NW_007762487.1:0-303 GCF_000696425.1 Galeopterus variegatus
CTCATCAGTACATGGAACATTCTCCAGGATAGATCACATGTTAAGTCACAAATGAAGTCTCTACAAATTAAAAAAAAAAAAAAATGGAATTATTCCATGTATTTTTTCCAAATCACAATGGATTAAAATTAAAAATCAGTGACAAATGAAATTCTGGAAACTACACAAATAGATAGAAATTAAACAACATTTTACTTAATGACATATGGGCCCAAGAAAAAATTAAACAGAAAACCATAGATTTTATTGAAACTAATGAAAATAATGATACATCATACCAAAACCTGTGGGATACTGCAAATC
>NW_007762487.1:5934-6348 GCF_000696425.1 Galeopterus variegatus
GGTTAACAGATACTCAACAGCAACAGGATGAAAAAACTTCCAGATCACTAGAAGAAAAAAACTGGACAATGATAACGAAACCAATCCAGTAAAATTCAGGGAAAGGGAGGTAAATATCAAGAGGCAAGCATGATATTAAGCAGAAATATGTCCAATCAACATGGTAGAATAGACGGTCCCCAGCGTCTCTCTCTCCCATAAATCAACCAATTTACAACTGTAAAAAAGCAACGATAGCCAAGCTGGGGCTGCTAGAGCTCAGGCAAAGAGGAGGAGAGACCTCGGGTGTATGTGAAGGCAGGAGAAGATACGATGAGAGAAAGAAAAAGCTGCTCTGAACATTTAGAATCCCGGTCATGTCTATGCTGGAGCTGCTGAATACATGGAGCAGGAGTTGGCAAAAGCTGCAGCTGT
>NW_007762488.1:0-245 GCF_000696425.1 Galeopterus variegatus
ACTAATTGGTTCCAAACCTGTCACCTGTTGGTCAGTTTGTGGTTTAGCCTCGTTGCTTTCTACTGCACTTGCATGTTGTTGCCAAGGGTCTCCATACTCAAATTTCCCTCAGGGGGAAGGGGGCTTAGATACTCGAGCTGCACTTTCCTGGATTGGGATTTTCTGGTCACAGTTTGTGTTTGGTAGAGGCCTATTCCAGGGGTTACTTACTTCTTTGGTGTTCATATATTTTTCTAAATTATTAT
>NW_007762488.1:5961-6348 GCF_000696425.1 Galeopterus variegatus
TATAGGATCTTTCTGTACTTTCCAGTCAATTTTGTTGTGAGACTAAATATGCTCTAAAAATAAAAGTTTACTAATGAAAAATAAATAGCAATCATGACTTTACTGTTTGATTTCAGCACTCTGCATTTTAGTTCTCTATATTATGTGTGTTAGGAGAGGGTGCCTTCTGTGCTTATGTGTGTTTCTGTGTGTGTATGTGATTGATTGGACGGTGGCTGCTATTTTATAATTATACATGCAAGTACATATATATAACTTTATATAATTTTTGCATGGGACACTTTTTTTTCTATTTTTATTTTCTATTTTGTGAGACAATGAATACGAAGGGAAGGATTATTTTCTACAAGAATTTAAAGTTTTTTGACTTCTTCTTGTTCAGTGTGA
>NW_007762489.1:0-476 GCF_000696425.1 Galeopterus variegatus
CTGTCTCTTCCTGATTCCATGTTGTTATGTTACTTTTGTCCAGGAATTTGAACATTTTATTCATCTAAGTTATTATATTTATTAGCATAAAGTGACTTTTTATATCTTTTATTATCTTCTTAGTCTCTCAGCATTTATACTTATCTCTTTCCTTTATACTTAATATTATTTCTTTTCTCTTTTTCCCTTAATCAGTTTGCTCAGGTATATACATTTTATTAATATTTTCAAAGAACCAATTTTTGGCTTTGATGATTCTGTTTTATATGTATCATCTATTATATCTGTTTCTGCTTTTACAGTTTACTATCTTCTTCCTTCTAATTTTTTGAGTTCATTCTACTATTATTTTCCTAACTTCTCAAGTGATGTTCTCTCACTAATTTCTAGCCTCTCCTTTTTTTAATACAAGCATTTAGGGTTATAAATTTCCTTCAAGTATGCTTTAGCTGCATCCCACACATTTTACTTTGGTT
>NW_007762489.1:5704-6348 GCF_000696425.1 Galeopterus variegatus
CATTATTTAAAGGGAAAGAAAAAACTTGGTGAAGAACAGAAAATTTGATAAAATTAGTGAGTTGATTGACCCTCTGCTTCAAATTTAAAAAGTCAGAATAAAAAAAAAATATATATATATATATATATATATATTTCCTTTTTGTCTTTTTTACTGGCCGGTAACGGGATCGCAACCCTCAGTGTCACGCCCGTACCGTGCTCAGCCAGTGAGCGGGAACCGGTCACCACATGGGATCCGAACCCTCGGCGGGAGCGCCACCACACTCCCAAGCGGCGTACTCTCCAGTGCGCCACCAGGCTGGCCCAGAATAAAATATTTTTTAAAAATCTTTTATAATGTATCATTGACCTAGCAATAATGTAAGACATACTAGAGACCCAGAGAGGTAAATAGAATGCTGAACCTGGCATTTATCTTGAAGGAATTTGCTAAACCCCAATGAACTTCAGCTTCTGTTTCCACGGTCTTGCAAGGGGAAGATAAAGGAGACAAACTGTACGGCCCAACCATGGTACAAAGTCTAACAGGAGACCCTCTCCCCTCATGAAACAAGAATCACAATAGGCTAAATTTCATTGAAAAGGCAAATCAGAAATAATGCCTCTCCAGACAGTTGCAAGTATGTCTCAAACATATTTACT
>NW_007762490.1:0-321 GCF_000696425.1 Galeopterus variegatus
ATGGAGGTCAGATACTCAGATATACATAAAGAAAGATTGAGCACCAGAGAACAAATAAGTGTAGGTAAAAATAAAAACTTTTGTTATTTTTATTGTTAATCTACCTTCTATAGATTAGTATTGAAAGTAATAATAATAGCAGTGTATTGTGTGATTATTACAATGCATGGAGAGTGAAGTGACCAACAGCATGTTATAGGGGATGGGAGGGGGTTGGGAAGTCTCCGTCAGAAGGCACCAGCACCACCTGCGCAGTGACGTGCTGTTATTTGAAAGTGCACTTACATTAGTTGTCAATGTCTATTGCAAACTCTAGGGCAA
>NW_007762490.1:6005-6348 GCF_000696425.1 Galeopterus variegatus
TTCCCTGATAATTCTAATCTACAGCCAGGATTGAAAGCGCCTAATCTAGACTAATTTTATCGTTTTGTAGGGCAATTTTCTGCAAAATTGTTTCTTTCGTGTCTGTTTTCCCCATGAAATTGTCAATCCATAAAAACAGGAATGGTCTCTGTTATGACTACATCCATCCCCACTGCACAAGGCTGGCACAAAGTTGAATGAATAACTGAATGAAAGAAGGAGTAATCTAAGGCCCAGAGAGGGTAAGGCACTTAGGCAAGGTCACACAGCAAACACACATAGCAGAACCAGGATTAAAACCTTTGTCTCTTGGGGCCGGCCCGGTGGTGCACTGCTACAGTGC
>NW_007762491.1:0-5632 GCF_000696425.1 Galeopterus variegatus
CGGCCTCTGTTCCTCTCCCAGGCTGGTCACTCCCCTCGTGCTCTGGTTCACATCCTTTCTGTCCTTCGATCATTTCTTCTCCACTAAAGCATCACCCTCTTTCAGGCTGGCTCTTGCTCTCACACTCACTCAGAATCTTGTTCTTTCTTAGGTCATTTCTAACACAAAAACATGCCCTTGCCTCTCCAATTTTTTAAAGTCTTTCCCTTCATCTACATCCTTCTCTAGCAATCGCCCACTTTTCTGCTTAGGTTCCCAGCAAAACTTTTGAAAAGAGTTGTTTCTGCACATACCCTCCAATCCTTCTATCCGCTCTTCAACTCTCTGCAGTTTGTCTTCTATCAGCACAATCCATTGCCACTACCCTGGCCCATGACACCAAGGACCTCCATGTCACCAAATCCAGTATGCAGTTTTTTGGTTTCCTGTCCTCTTAGTCATATTCTTCACAGTCTCATCTCTACGATGCTCAGATTTTTACCGCCAGTCCAGACCTCTCTTGAGAATGCGTACCAAGCTGCCTTCTTGAGATCATCACTCAGATGTCTTATTAACATCTTAGGTATGATATGGTGAAAACAGAACTCTTCATCTCTTCTCTGCCTCTCTCTTTCACACATACACACACACACACACACACACACACACACACACACAAACTACACTGTTCTTCCTCCAGCCTCCCCTATCTCACTAATTGGTACCACCTTCTTCCAATTTACTCAAGTCAGAAACTTTAGATAATTCCCTCTCTCTCACCCCCTCACCCACCCACTCACCCACATCCAGGCCATCAGAAGTCCTATTCATTCTGCATCAAAAATATGACTTAAATCCACCTCTCTTCTCAGTCTCTATGGACACCGCCTTTATGCAACCCACCACCGCCGCTCATCTCGGCCCCTGAAGTAGCCTCCTAATTGGTCTCTCTGCTTTCCCTTCTGCTCCCCTTCAACTCGTTCCCTATGCAGCAGCCTGAGGGATAATTTCAAATGCAAATTGGGCCATGTCATTTTCCCGATGGCTTCTCATTGCACTTAGAATACACTCGCACTTCTTGCCATGGCCTTCAAGGTCCTACATGATCTGGCTCCTGCCTGTCTCTCTAACTTTGTCTTCTGCCACCCTCTCCCTGGCTTCCTGTGCACTAGCTTTCCAGGTGTCCTGACAATTGTTCTGAGAACCCATGGAGATCTTTCCTGCTTCAAAGTCTTGCACTTGCTGTTCCCTGAGTTTGGATCTCGCTCAGCCATGTCTTCGCATGTCAGGGCCATTCATCCTTCAGGCGTCAACTGGAAAGTCACCTTTTGAGATGTCCTTCCCAGAGCATCTTGTTTGAAGTTGTTCTCAATGTTATTTTCTGTCTCAAATGTTATCTCCTTCCCAGAATTTTCCATAACCAGCCATATAATCTGTTTGTTTATATACCTGTGTGTTGTCTATTTATCCCCCCACAAAAATGCTAAGTTACATAATGGAAGGACAGGTTATGTATCTCGCTCTCCACTCTAATTCCAGTGCCTAGCTAAGTGACTGGCATGCAGTAAATATTTGGTAAGTATTTGTTAAAGGAATGAATGAGTCATCATGATTCGTCCTCAGTCTAATCCTCCCTCCTTTATCTCCCACTCCTTTATGTGGATACCCTACATACAAGTTGGCCAGACCTGTGCCTCAATCTTCCTGTGCCTTTCCTTACCTTCTTGCCTTTGCTCACACTGTGTCCTTGGTCTGGATGCCTCCTACAACTCCCATTCCACACTCAAGTTGCCAAAATCCCAGTCATTCTCCAAAGCTCGTCTTCAACTCTAATGCCTGAGATTCCACCACTGGCAAGTCTTAGAGTCATAGGATGAATGTCACTACATAGGGATGGTAGTTCAAAATTGCATTTACCACTTCAATTGCCCAGAGTGCTGCACTGAGAGGGATTCTGAGGTTTAGGGCCACAATCAAACAAGAAAGTCCGTTCTTGACAATGGGGAGGGGGTGGCTGTTCTGATCTTGTTCATTCTCCTTATGTTAAGGAAGGAGAAACTAAGGTATGAGCAGGTGGTAAGACTTTCGAGGGGACACACCTAGCTGGAGACAGTGCTGACAACAGAACCTTCATCTCTAAACCACCAGTGTGGAATTATATCAGACTGCCTTTTCTACCCTCCCAGATGGAGAAGCTGAGGCTCAAACAGACTTGAAAGGTTACTGAGATTATGAATTTTAAATGTAAAAAATATATGTGCAGTACATTATTTTTTATCTTTCTTTTCCAGCAACCTTATGGCCAGATTAATTTCATATGCAAACTTCTGTCCAATTTTTCTAGTTTTATTTTGTTGTTACCATGAAGATAAAAAAAAAACATTTTAAATACAAGAAGAAGAAGACAAGAAGACATTAATATGTGTTGTGCCCCAGATCTTTGCTCCTCTGCGTGTGGTCCATAAACCAGCAGCATCCATCATTTGCCAGAGTCTTTTAGAAACAAGTTGCTCTGGACACTCCCATGACCTATTGCTTTGGTTTAAATATGTTCCCTAAAGGTTCACATATTCAAAACCTGACCCCCATTATAATAGTGCCAAGAAGGAGGAAAATCTGGTTATGGTATTTGAAAAGTGAGGCCTTTAAGAGGTGACTAGATTGTGAGGACTGTGCCCTTGTGGGTGGATTGATCCTTTCATGGAGTAATGGGCATGTTTCTGATGGCTTTATAAGGACAGCCAGTGAGCAGGTTAGCTCTCTTGCTCAGGCCATTTGCCATGTGACATCCTGGTTACCATAGGACCCTATAGAGAGTTCCCACCCAGAAGAAGGTCTTCACCATATGTGTTCCCTGGACTTCCGACTTCCCATCTTCTTAAACTGTAAGAAATAAACATCATTCTTTATAAATTACCCAGTTTCAGGTATTCTGTCATAAGCAACAAAAACGGACTAATACACCTATGGAATCAGAATCGGTATTTTAACAACATCCCCTGGGGGTCCTTCTACACTCAAAAGTTCAGGAAGCAATAGCCTGGACGACACAGTCAAATAAGAGATGAAGAAGGATTCAACTTAGATCTGACTGTACTCTTAACAGACTGGGATGCAGAGACACAAACAGCATGGTTTTGAATATAAGTTAAGTCGCCACGAACACAAGTTGTACATATCAGCACCACGTTTGATTGTCTGATGAGTTTTCCCTTCCAAAGCCATCTACAATATAGAAAGGAGGCAACTTGGTAACATGAAAAGCAAACTCAATGCAGCCACTGTTTAGCAATGTTAATAAAGTCGCCTGCCCTTCCAGGGCTCACTCACTTCACTAGTGAACTGGCAGAGTAGGGGAAATCCTTTCCAGTTCAATCATCTGTTTTTCATGCCAGCACATGGGGCTGCCTGCACTCCTGACACAGAGTGGAAACCACTTCCTTCTCCAGCCTGCAACGTCTCTCTGTAGTCAATTCCTTTCGTAACTTCTGTGTTGCTTTTCCCAAACATAGAAATAGCTTATTAGTAGCACAGCAAATAACCACCACCTTCCAGAGGCCCTGACAACACCCCCAGTACAGAGATTGCAGCCAGCTGAATCCCAAGGACCCTCAAGGGCTTCTAGGTCTTATCTGGAAACCAAGTAACCACCATATTGGTGAGTCTGTTTTCCTAAGGGCAAGGGTTGTATCCATGCTCTTCAATCCTGGCATCTTGGGAAGACAATCCTCAGATTCTGGGTCACTGTGGGCCCTGATACCAAAGTCATTTCTCTGCCGAAGAGACCAGACCCAGCCCACCTAAAGTGAAGATTGAGTCTCTCTCCTGTCATCAGAGGCTGCTTCATCCCATCATACAGGAAGACCTCTTGAACCTATGGATGTATTCCAGACCCAGAAGAAAGACTGCCAAATTCTCTTGGATGCCCTTAAACCTGGCTCAGATTTTCTCAGGGACCGGAAGAAAGGTTTTTCCCTGACTATTTTTTACAGAGGGGGGAAATCCAAGATTTTATTTTGCATTCAATCAGTACATCCCACCATCACAAAAGTCCTTCCTCCGTGAACAGTGGATGTCCAGAATGGTCTCCCAGAAACTGACTCAGTGCCAGCTCCAGCTGGCTCACCGATCACTTCCCCAGGAAACTAACCAGGCTTGCACACCAACATCCAGCCAAAGAGACTCGAAGATTAGTTTCCAGCATAAACACTGAGCTAATCACTGCAAAGCCATAATTTGAGGAATTCTACTTAGGAGATATCAGAAGTGCTCCCCCAGAACATGGTCCAACTATCCCTTTGTTCTGGCTCTGTGTTCCTAAGAAGCAGCTCTAAGAGGAAGAGACTATTTGGTTGCATTGGGTTATTTTAAGTAATCTTAGTACTTACCAATCCCAATGTGTCTCTTCTGTCACCAGTATTTACTTCACCTTTCTGGGCTTTTTTAAAAGCAATCAAATTGTTTGCTATAAGCAAAAACAAGTTTTTCTCACCTTTCCTCCTGCACTCTCTTTATCCAGTTGTTCAATTATTCAAGCAAACATTCTTTGAGCACCTGCCACATTCCAGGCACTGGGAGTACAAAGATGTGTAAACACAGCGTCCACACTAGAGGAGCTGCCCATGGGACAGAGGAGGTGGGTAACAGCACAGAGCTCTTCTAGAGACCTGTTCCCAGTGCTCAGGGGACAAGGGTTTGGGGAACACTAGGGTGTTGGTCAGTTGGGGCACTTCAAACAGATTTAGAGAATCCACTTCTGATCATCCATCATCCATAGGCGATGTAGCCTCAAGTAGGCAGGAGATGTGCCCCACGACTAAATAATTAAGTACAGAGCAATATGGGGTGAGATGCCCATTGAACACAGGCATTCCTTTGCCTCCTTCCCCAGATTTCCAGTTATGCAGGTAATAAAATGAGCCCTAAGGTGGCTTTGGAGGTAGAGGAATGTCAGACATTTAAACCCTGGTGGAACTAAAAGTGGCCAGTGGTTTCAGCTGGTGTGTTAGCTCTGTCTCGTGATCTGTGTGCAGACCAGAGGATGGGTGTTCACCTCTCAGCAACCTGTACTTCCCCTGTGGTGACTCTCACTGTACTCTATTACTGACTGTTAAACTCCAAAAGAGCAGGAATCACTTGTATATTATTTATTGCTCTCTTCTTATCACCTAGCCTGCGTCAGTTACATGGAAATAGAAAGAAATTTGTTTAAAAATTACATGGAACAGGGGCCGGCCCGGTGGCGCACTGCTACAGTGCACCTCTTGGGAAGCGCGGCGGTGCTCCCGCTGAGGGTTCGGATCCCACATACAGACCGGCCGCTCACTGGCTGAGTGAGGTGCGGGGGCAACACCAAGGGTTGCGATCCCGTTGCCGGTCCCGGTCCGGTACGGGCGCAACACTGAGGGTTGCGATCCATTGCTGGTCACGAAAAAAGACAAAAGAGGAAAAAAAAAAAAATTACATGGAACAAAATACCTGACCGGTACTCCTCAAAACTGTCCAGGTCATCCGAAGCAAAGTCTAAGAAACTGTCACAGCCAAGAGAAGCCTAAGGAGAGAGGATGGGATTCTGGAACAGAAAAAGAACGTTAGATAAAAAGTAAGGAAGTCTGAATAAAGGAGAGACTTTAGTTAATAGTAGTATATCAAT
>NW_007762491.1:5881-6348 GCF_000696425.1 Galeopterus variegatus
CCCTGTGTGGGCCTCAGTTAACCCATCTCTTCTATGAGAAAGTAAAACTAGAAAGTTCTACCAGTTTCTCCATGAAGGCGGGGATGGTGTCTGGTTCACAACAGTATCTGCAGCTCCTAAGACAATCCCAGGCATATAGTGACACTGAATAAAAATTTGTCAAATGAATAAATAAATGAACATTTCTCTGATACTAACTATAAATTGAAACTTCTAGAGTCAGCCCAACATCCCAGAATCTCCTTTCTTGTGCACTGGATTTGAAGCTCCCTGAGTCACGTCTTAGTGTCTGTCTCCAACATTACCCTTTGTTACTTTATAAGCACTTGGGCAATCCTCGAGAAGAGCTGACCCCTCTGGATCAAGCCCTGCAAACTTCAAACTCCCTGAAGATCAAATGGAGTGGTACCAGCTGAGACAGTGGGTGTATTATGTACAGATCCTGTCATGCTAAGTGTCGTCCCTAC
>NW_007762492.1:0-220 GCF_000696425.1 Galeopterus variegatus
CTTGATTTGTGTCCTAATATGTGATCTATCCTGGAGAATGATCCATGTGCTGATGGGAAGACTGAATATTATGAGGTTGTTGGATGGAATGTTCTGTAGAAATCTGCCTTGTCCAATTGGTCTAGAGTGTTGTTTAGATCTTGTGTTTCTCTGGTGATGCTTTGCCTAGATGATCTGTCCAGTAGTGACAGTGGGGTGTTCAGGTCCCCTGCTATTATGG
>NW_007762492.1:5884-6348 GCF_000696425.1 Galeopterus variegatus
TAAATTTTTTAAATTCCTGCTTGATTTCTTCTTGGACCCATAAGTCATTAAGTAGAATGCTCTTTAATTTCCTTGTGTTTGTATAGTTTCCAGAATTTCGTTTGTTTTTGATTTCTAGTTTTAATCCATTATGGTCTGAGAAAATACATGGGATAATTCCAATTTTTTTGAATTTGTTGAGACTTGATTTGTGTCCTAATATGTGATCTATCCTGGAGAATGATCCATGTGCTGATGAGAAGAATGAATATTCTGAGGTTGTTGGATGGAATGTTCTGTAGATATCTGCCAAGTCCAATTGGTCTAGAGTATTGTTCAGAGTATTGTTAAGATCTTGTATTTCTTTGCTGATTCTTTGCCTAGATGATCTGTCCAATATTGACAGTGGGGTGTTCAGGCCCTATGCTATTATGGTATTAGTGTCTATTACCTTCTTTTGGTCTAATAGAGTTTGTTTTATAAAT
>NW_007762493.1:0-432 GCF_000696425.1 Galeopterus variegatus
CTTTCTTCCAATTATCTCCTCATTACGTCTCCTCCCTGTCCTCTGTCCCCTCTACACACACGCACATGCATACACACACACACACGTACACCATTTCTCTTAGTTATTTGCCTATTATGGACATTCAACATTTATTGACACATGTTGGGTAGCAGACATCATTGATGCCAGAGTTACCAAAGTGAATAAGATACACTCCTTGGCTTCAAGGAATTTACAGTCAAATAGGGGAAACAGAGATGACAATAAAATTAGGAAAATATTATACAGGGCACTAAGTGCTATTACACATGCAATGAACAGTATTTGGGCACATAATAAAGAAGACTGTCCTCCGCCTAAAAGAATATAGAGGATAAAGTGTGTGTATATGTGTGTGTGTGTGTGTGTTTGTGTGTGTGTGAGAGAGAGAGAGAGAGAGAGAGAGAGAGA
>NW_007762493.1:6103-6348 GCF_000696425.1 Galeopterus variegatus
GTCAATAGGTACGAAGTTAAAGTTAGAGTGCAGGAATAAGTTCTAGTGTTCCATTACCCAGTAGGGTGATTATAGTTGGCTATAATAAATTGTTTATTTCAAAATAACAAGAAGAGAGGATTTTGAATGTTCTCACCACTAAAAAATGATAAATAATTACCTAGAATGCATATGGATTAAATTCTACAATCAAAAGACATAGAGTGGCTGAATGAATAATAATAATAATGATAAGACTCAACTAT
>NW_007762494.1:0-377 GCF_000696425.1 Galeopterus variegatus
ATATTTTTCTGTCTTATTTATGAATGATTTTCTAGAGGATATTAGCCACTGGCACTGTTGCTGCAATGGAAATCATTTGAAAGAATATTCACATTATGCACGGTGCACGAGAAGTGAGGGGCAGCATTTTATCACGTTGGCAGTGGGCCCAGGTGACCAGGGTCTGTGTAGTCACTGCTGAGTTGGGAGGCTCCCCCAGCTGCTCAGTCAGGTGCCTTGCTTACTGGCAGTCCTTGCTGAACCCCCAAAAGAGAGAGCAGCAATCTGATGTGCCCTTAATCGACACGCCTGACCCGAGCTCATGAGGTAAGAGAGCTGCTCTTGACTGGAACCGTATTATCCTGTTGGAGGTGACGCATCTGGACCCACACATTTCA
>NW_007762494.1:5635-6348 GCF_000696425.1 Galeopterus variegatus
GTAAACGATGCTATATCTGGAGTATTTAAAGTTTCGTGTGTGAGTTTCATTCTCTGTCTTGCATTGTTGAATTGCAATCATTTTTTTTTCTTTTTTCAATTCTAAAACATAAGGGGAAGGTAAAAGAAGTTTCTAAAGTGTGGGAAGAGCAAAATCCTGGAAATCCTTGCAACTTACCTGAGAATATATTGGATTTGTTGCTGGCTTGAGGCCATGCCATAGTGAGCAGGTATGGTTTACCCAGACATTCTGCTCTGTGGCCATTTAAGCCAGTGACAACAGAGGGCTTCCAGCAGGTGAAGCGTGAGTCCTTGTAGACAGCCCAGCAGCTGTGCCTCTTGCCCAACCTCGTGCTCCTTACTGAGGTGCCTCGTTGAAGTCGATGGCACTGATGGATGAAAAGCAGGCGGGAGAACCTAATAGTGGTTAGGGGAGTTCAAGGGGCCTTGGACTTGAATAACCTGGGAAGGTCGAGGGAAACAAAACAAAACAAAACAAA
The DNA here is from genome assembly GCF_000696425.1 of Galeopterus variegatus. Lineage (NCBI taxonomy): Eukaryota > Metazoa > Chordata > Mammalia > Dermoptera > Cynocephalidae > Galeopterus > Galeopterus variegatus. The sequence goes on from NW_007762494.1 coordinate 6,135, forward strand.
ACAGTAATAGTTGCAGTCAATACAGGCACAAGGAGCACACTAAAAATTGAACACACAGGAGTCTTCACCTAAATCCAGCAACCCAGAGCTGGCAAGGAGACAGGTGCAGGGCGGGAAAAAGTGGCCAGGTGCCACGTTACCACCGGAATGGCATGCTCACTCGGGGACCAGTGCCGACCAGCCTAAGAACAGTTACATTAGACAGTGGGTTTCC
>NW_007762495.1:0-333 GCF_000696425.1 Galeopterus variegatus
GCTCCTGTGCTAGCTGTCTACATGTAGGCAGAAATTGCACACATACCTTCAGGCTGTTTCAAAACTGTGAGACAGGCAGCAGCACGAGAACGCGTGACATTCCCTTGCCATGATCATGAACATAAATAATTGGCAAAATAGCACGCCAAGCTTTCAGATGCCTTGTTTTCAGAGAAACCCATTCTCTGTCCACCCTCAATAACCCACCACGTGCAAGCCCATGAGGAAGGGCTACTAGGCTTATTTCCTGCATCTGCTTTTGTTACCCAGCATGGACTCTCTCCACAAAGACACCTCAAAATGATCATGTCCACTGTTGTTTCAGAAAGTGAT
>NW_007762495.1:5657-6348 GCF_000696425.1 Galeopterus variegatus
GGAGCACAGATAGTCCTGAGATGGGAAAGCAGGAGGAACTGGTGACGGGGGTACCTACTCAACCACACAGGGTCATCTATCTTTGCTCATAGGGAAAAAATTCTCTATTTCTGGATCCCCTATCAAATGATCGCCATCACCCAATTAATTGAGCAGCAATTAACAAATATATTGGCATTGCTTACAGTATACCCCAATATTCTAAAGGAACAGAAGACCTGGTCTCAGGCCTCCAGGTCTATTGCTTCCAACCTTGTTGTTAGGAGATGGACATTTAGACCCTCCCCAGGCCACTGTCCTCTATAAGAGCATTTCAGAAAGTGTGTTACATGGAGCCATAAATTCCAGGAGGTGCTCAGAGGCAAAGCTCTCAGTGGTCAAATGATTTGGGAGGATGTCGTTTCTGGACAGTCACAAAGCATATGAACATGTTGGGAAAAACATGTTTAGAATTTCTTTGCCGCTGGAATTGTTTTTTCAGATTCAGTCACGGACAGCTACTGACAGCTCATGCAACCAGGCGTTGTCAGAACACACTTCCAGACACAACGGCCTGTGACACACAAGTGCTTAAGAACTGTCCCTTATCTAAATCATAAGAGAAATTTTTTTTTTTTTTTTTGTCTTTTTGTCTTTTTTTGTGACCGGCCCTCAGTGTCGCGCCCGTACCGGACCGGGACCGGCAACGGGA
>NW_007762496.1:0-200 GCF_000696425.1 Galeopterus variegatus
CTCTCTAGGGTTGTAGAAATATGTATGGTGGTGTTTTGTTTTATTTGAATTTGTTGTTTCAGTTGGGAAAGGAGGTTACTGGCATTCAGTACTCCACCATCAGATATGCCAATAAGTCCTACCCCAATAAAAATAACAGCACCTTTGAGAAACACTGTGTATGTTCTCTGGCATTCTGTACTCAGATGACAAATGCCTTG
>NW_007762496.1:5976-6348 GCF_000696425.1 Galeopterus variegatus
AAAAAAAGAGAATTCTGGCTCTGCTTTTCATCTCATCTACACACAGCCCTTAAGAAGAGCCACTCTGCACCCATCCTGACTGTAAAAACAGCTTCCCAGAGGAGCCTGGGTTTTATTGTTCTCTCCTGTTCCTGCCAGTAATTGATTCAGGAAGCTTCCTTGAAGAATGGAGTTTTCTACTTTATTGTCACTACTGCTGAACACATTACACATGGATTGTCAAAAATGTGAATGTAATAAAACGAATAGCAATAATCTATAATGAATATAATTTGGTCCTTTAGGATGTAGAATTTGCAGTGGTGCAGACATACATTTTGAACATCAATGATAATCACCTCGTAGCTATTAAAAAATACAGGAAATGCACTG
>NW_007762497.1:0-297 GCF_000696425.1 Galeopterus variegatus
CTATTTTTTGGTGTCCTTGCTCAACTGAGTTTCTGGACCCTACTGCTGAGGACCAGACCTTGACCATGGTGGCCACTCTGAGGTCATCCTGTGAGGTCCCGCCTGGGGACCCAGCCAGCTTTCCTCAGATGGCTTCTCTCTTGTGACTCTTCCTGCTCAGTCTGGAAGGCGAGGGAGAAAGCCAGCTCCAGGGGTGGAAAGAATGGCTTCTGAGGACCTCCAGGGATGGGGGAGGACTTTCCATGGTTAGGGAGACAAAAAGCAAGGGGAAAGTTTTGGGGTGGAGGATGGGATGAC
>NW_007762497.1:1385-2300 GCF_000696425.1 Galeopterus variegatus
AGGGATGGTGTCTTACTCAGTTTTGTCACCCCAAGATTGCTGAACTGAAGGTAAAAGTCCTACTTTATCCAGATAATTAGCCTCAGTCTTCGCTTTGACTTAGTGCCTAGACCTTTTTAGCATGGGATGGATATGTTCCCATCCCTTGCCCCAAACTTCTGTATACTGATAACAAGATTTTATTGCCATTGCCTGATTGATTTTAATAGACAATCAGCACATTTATGATAAAATATTAACTGTATTTTGTTTATTTGTTTATTGAGAATTATGTGAATTATTTCATCTACTTCTCCCAACAATCCTATGACAGAGGTATTATTACTGACCCATCATACAGATAAATAAATTGAGGCTCAGAGGTTAACTTTTTGTCCTATTGACAAATAAGTGGGAAGTAATGACATAAAATTACCATTTCAAAATAAAACTTCTCATTTTGAGTAAATGCCCTCTAATCTTTTATTGGTTTATAGTTCTCCACTCCAAAAAGAAAGTCAGTTTATTTATTTGCACATTTGCAAATTTTGCAATTGGTTTACCTTGCAGGATTTAACTGCTTAATATTGGATATTCAATGGGAGCATTGTTTTTGTGGCTGAGATGGTGATAATTTGAACATCATTAAGCTAATATGACCATAGCTATTTTCTATAGCAGAAAACTAAGTCCCTCAACCATGTGTTTTTCCACTGTAGTGTGGGACCAGAGATGTTTTCTAAAGAAAATCTTGGCCATATCCAGGGCACTCAATTTTGTGAGGTATGGGTTAAATGGCTCCATTTTTACAAAAGGATGTCAACTCTCCTCAAGAGTTGGCTGACTGCTAGAGCATATGGCTCCAAACTTAATCCATACCATAATATATGTTCTCCAGTTCTCATCAGGGCATACCCCTGAACTTCCTGCTACCCA
>NW_007762497.1:2973-4116 GCF_000696425.1 Galeopterus variegatus
CCCTTTTCCCATTGCAATTAATTCCTATTTGGAGATTCAAGTGGTTCCATGGAACTGACTGCACCTCAGATGAGTCATATTCTTGCCATATTCCATGTAAGTGATACTGACGGCTTGCACCAGGGTGGTGTCAATGGAGAGGGACTCAAGAAGTAGTCTTGATGGTTTGGAAATGGGAGATGAGGGAGAGAGAGGAGTCAAGGACTTCCAGGGTCTGCTCTCAGCACATGATGGATGGTGGAACAATTTACTGAGAAGATTAGGGAAGAACAGGTTGGGGGTGGGTGTAGCAAGAGTTCAGTTTTGAATATGTTAAGCTTGAGCTCCAAGTGGAAATGTCAAGAAGGTTGGCTATATAAGTTTGGAGTATAGAGGACAGGTCTGGGCTGAAGACACGTGTTCAGGGATCATCAGCCTTCAGGTTGAAATTAGAGCTCAGGACTGGATAAAACCACCAAGGGAGATAGTAAAGAGAGAGACAAGAACGTGGCTTTCCCCCATTTCCTTAGACCCATTAGATTTGTAGCCCAGTCTCTCTCACCTGCCAGTATTCCCCATAGTCTACCCTTACTACTGTTGAGAGTGTCCCCCAGAATTTATGTGTTGGAAATTTGGTCCCCAGTGTGGCAGAGCTGGAAGGTGGGGCCTGTAAGAGGTGATTAGATCATTAAGCAGGATAAATGACAGTCTCATAGGACTGGGTTAATTTTTGAGGGAGTGAGTGAGTCTCCTGGAGCTGGATTAATCACCATGACAGCACTCCTGGAGCTGGATTAATTACCATGACAGCAGGTTGTTAAAAAGAGAGGCCACCCTCATGCTTTGTCCCTTTGCTCACTTTTCTGTCATGTTATGATGCAGCATGAGGCCCTCACCAGAAGCTGAGCAGATGTGGCTACCTGATCCTTAACTTACCAGCCTCCAAAACTGTGAGCCAAAATAAACCTCTTCTCTAAAAATCACCCAGTTTCAGGTACTCTGTTATAGCAACAGAAAACGAACTAAGCCAACCCTTAATCAATCATTCAATTAATCAATAAACTTTAAAAATTTTTTATAAATGTTTTCAAATATGAGATCTTACCTGTGTTTCAGTGTTCTCTTATTCAGCCATGGGGATTTAATGAGGATTAAAGCAAGTGC
>NW_007762497.1:5599-6347 GCF_000696425.1 Galeopterus variegatus
GGTGATGGGCCATAATAATCATATACAGTGTATATTGACAAAATAAAAATAAAAAAATAAATAAATAAAAATAAATAAATAAATATGGGGACAGCAGGATTCAACATTTAAATCAGGTCCATTCCAAAAATTTCATGGTGGACATTGATTATGCCTGTAGGTGTCTGCTTCTTGTTAGCTGGAAAGCCATTTGCCACTTCAGCCTTGACCCATAAATGGCATTTACACGGGTAAGGGCTGGCATTAGCTTACCCACATTATTCCCAGTCTTGCTTGTCTCTGGTATCCAACAGTGGGTCCAGTTTCCCTTAACCACTTGGAAGAGTGGCAAATTATAGAAAGCAAAAGTCCCTTCCAGCAGCAGGAGAGACACCTACCTAATGAATCAGCAGTTATGCAGATGGTGAGATAGAGAAGCCAAGCAGGAGGGATCTGGAATCTGCTTGTCTGAGAGGCAGGCAGTGCCAGAGCATCTTTCCCCTCTAATCCTGCTGAGCTGAACCATGTGGCTTTCCACACAAATGTAGGTCATTTAAAATGCTGTCAGGAGCCACTGTTTCTCATTGCCAAGACATGGGAAAACCTATAGTGACTAGGAGAAATCATTTTCCAAGCTAATGCTTCTCTCTGAAAACAGAGAATTGAGATTTTTAAACTGCATTCTATCATTCTACACTCAGAGCCATGGTTATGCTTCTGTGTTGCCCAAATAGCCACCAAGTTTGTGTGTGTGTGTGTGTGTGTGTGT
>NW_007762498.1:0-264 GCF_000696425.1 Galeopterus variegatus
TATTGAGAATAGCTTGGAAGTTTCTGGGCTCCTGACAATTACATCTGGTACAGGAAAAAAATTAAAAAAACAATTCACTGAGTAAATATATCATTTTTAAATTATGAAAGTTTACAAAAGTAATTGAGAGAGGACTGTAATAGAGAAAAAGAAGGAAAATTCAGGTTCTATGCAGATCGAGTGTCAGGGAAACCTCTCTTAGAAGAAAATATTTAATAGACTTCTGAAGAAAGGGAATAATCCAACTTATGGAGAGAGGCAAAG
>NW_007762498.1:5946-6347 GCF_000696425.1 Galeopterus variegatus
AAGAAGTTGCATAATTTGGAACTTTTAATGAATTTTTTGTCCTTTTTTTCTAGTTCCATACGTGTAACCATAAATTTCAAAATATTAAGAAACATGTCCTTCAAACAAATATACCCATGCCAAAATTTAATTTAACTAATTAGATAATAAAAGAGAAGGTGAAATTTGCAATTTAATGAATACGTGAAGAACTGATAGACTATGATTGCTCCATTATATACAAAACTGATTAAAGTCCAACCAGGCCATAATCTATAAAGATTGGGATTATCTGTTTTACCTGATAGGAATTAATATTGAATCTTTACTAGGGAAATATCTGTAAATTAGCATGTAGCATTACTAAATCTGGGACTATAAATCAAATAGTAAACAATTAATCATATGCCTCATTCTTCTAG
>NW_007762499.1:0-391 GCF_000696425.1 Galeopterus variegatus
AGGTAACATTGGATCAAACATTCTGCCCAATTAGGATATAATTTATCTGTCCCACTATCCATAATAAAAAGGTAAACAAGCTATTATTCCCATGACTCATTCTTTACAAAAACACATTGGTTCTTCGTGATCACTATTCTCTTTTGAAAGCATTTCCAAAATATTTGTTTAATATCCATGCTTTTCTCAAAGTTGCCAATGTGCATGCAGGAGAGGGTTTGCTCACCAGGAAATATCTAGCCAAATTTCCTTTACAGAAGCTTTTTTACGAAAGTTTATGTGGATTCTTGAACTTAGACATTAGCTGTGTGTGTAGGTAGTAAAGAGACAGATCAGGAGACAGAACAAAGATTTTAGCTACACTTATTTAATATCTTGTGCAATGTGTTTA
>NW_007762499.1:5652-6347 GCF_000696425.1 Galeopterus variegatus
TCTACTTAGATAAAACCTGCAGGTTTTTTTTCACATGGGCTGTGACCGTCATGCCAGGTCTCCTGAAGCTTGTCTTCATGCAATTATTTTTTCTCTACATGTGGAACATTACACTATCTCTCTTAATTTAATCTTATTAATTTCAATCAAATTTTTCTTTGTAGAGATCTTTCTAAAATTACTAACTTTATCTAAGATATTAGGTTTGAGTCACCTGAAAATTTGATAAGCATTAAACTCACTGCCAAAAATATCCATCTGGGTTAGAACAAGGAAAGAATCCTGAATGATAGGCCTTTCTTTGTCCCCTCCAGTTTATTAATCCACTAATCAGCACTATTAGGTTGAATCAGATAATTCAGCCATCTATTTTTTTTTAATATATACTTCCTTCTCATAAGGTAACATTGGATCAAACATTCTGCCCAATTAGGATATAATTTATCTGTCCCACTATCCACAATAAAAAGGTAAACAAGCTATTATTCCCATGACTCATTCTTTACAAAAACACATTGGTTCTTCGTGATCACTATTCTCTTTTGGAAGCATTTCCAAAATATTTGTTTAATATCCATGCTTTTCTCAAAGTTGCCAATGTGCATGCAGGAGAGGGTTTGCTCACCAGGAAATTTCTAGCCAAATTTCCTTTACAGAAGCTTTTTTACGAAAGTTTATGTGGATTCTTGAACTTA
>NW_007762500.1:0-434 GCF_000696425.1 Galeopterus variegatus
CTTGGAATTCCTTTTCAGGCATTTCTTGCTCTATGGGGTCTGGTACTTAAGAATTACTGTATTCCTTTGGTGGTAGCATTTCTTCTTTTCTATTTGTAGTTCAGGTATTTTTCATTGATGTTCGCTCATTTGGTAGGGCACTTATTTTTTCTATTACTTTGGAGTGGGCTATGAGATGGAAGTTTTCTTCCTCTATTTGTAGGCTCTTCTGATGACTCTTATTGTATCAATGCAGTTGAGTTTGCTGTGAGCTGCCTGTTGGCTGGCCCTGGGTGCTAATATGGTAGTGAGTCATCCTTGCAGTGGCAGTAGGTGTGGCAGTGACAGTGATAGACCATCTTGGCTCTTGCTCATGCTGTGGATGGGCCTTTCCATGACTTGGGTCTGTGCCCCCTGCAGTGCATGGGATGGTGCTTATCTTGGCTTCTGCTCAG
>NW_007762500.1:6072-6347 GCF_000696425.1 Galeopterus variegatus
ATAATGGCACACCAACAGTATTGCATCTATTTCTATAAATACATGTCAGAAAAATCACATTTCTGAGGTTATGGTCATGTCTTCTGACACTGGAGAATTTGTGTGAAGGTAAACTCTCACTTCCTCCTCGGAACAGAATGTGCCCGTGGTCAAAGAGGGAGAGAGGGGCTCTTTGCTGTGGTGCAGGGGGCAAGCAGGCAGGGAGGTGGGTGGATCCTGGTCTGTACTGTGGCCTCCATCCCTGAAATGTGAGCTTCACTTAATGCTTAACCCCT
>NW_007762501.1:0-1179 GCF_000696425.1 Galeopterus variegatus
CTACGCTGCTGGGTTCCACTCTGCCGGCCCCACCATGTATGTGTGTTCTGCACCTCGCTATCTGGGCATTTTCCCACTCTGTGTGCACTAGGTGGAGCTGTTCAGCCTTGGAAAGGGGGCCCGCAGGGTGTGTAATTTCTTTTTTCCTGAGACTCCGCCTCCTTTTGCCGGACCCCTCCCCACTCTGTGCACTCAGTACAGGGCTGAGGCGTGTCTTCTACAACCCTCATCTATCAGCTGGGACATCAAAGCTGTGCCCTGCCCCGCCCTGCCCAGGAGGAGTTTCAATTGTCTTGTGGGGACACTTTGAGTGATTTTGTGGCCCTGGATAACGCCTCCTCTGGATCTCTCACTTTCCTCCTGGTGCTGGGGATATCTGTGTAGTAAAGTTATCTCTAACTCCAGGGTGTGAGCTCCTCGGGGGAGGGACCCACAGCACCCAGTTCCTCTTTGAATCCCCCCAGCACAGGTCGACCCGGGCGCCCTCCGGGAGTGCTCTCCGGCAACTTCAATCCAGCTCCAGAGTGCCCCGGGCTCCCCTCTCCCAACCAGAAATCAGTTTGGGGTTCTTCTGAACTGAGGGCCACAGAGATGGTATTGGCCTCCCGGAAACAGGGAGTTTACCTGGGGCCGAAGCCCAGGGTGTGGTGGAGTGACAGTCTGGGTGGGCTCCACTTCCCAGCCCTCCCAACACTGGCTGGGGGCTCTCCCCGCCACCAGCCCCATCAGAGATCTGCAGGGGGAGTGGGATTGTAGGCCGGTCCACAGGCCCCGGGGGGCCCCGCGTCGAGGTACGCAAGTGGCCCGTCTCAGTGAGGACCCGCTCCAAGCCAAGGGGCTATCTCCACCCCACCCAAGAAAATGGAGGCAGTGCTCTTGCCGTGGCCTAGCCTGGTGTGGTAGGCGAGAGCCAGGTGGGTGGGAGCTGGGCGGGCGGAAGCCAGATGGGCTTTGCCCCGCAAGTGGGGTTGGACTGGGGGTGACTCACAGAACTCACAGAGTTGGGCCGGTCCGGCACCTTCCACTCCGTTTCTGTGTCGTCTCTGCTGAATTACTTGGCCTTTGTTGTCTCGGGCTGCTCGCTCGATCCTGCAGCGCAGCTTGGGTGCTCTCAGGAATCTTCTTTTGTGACGGCCCAAAAACCTCGAATCTGTAGTTGCTTTTTCATTGTTGTAGGTT
>NW_007762501.1:1759-5530 GCF_000696425.1 Galeopterus variegatus
TATTGGCCCGTTGCCTTTAGTTTCCTTCTGCCTGGAGCAGTTCTTGAGTCTTTCCTTGACCGTTCATCCTCTCGTTACATTTCAATGCTGCTCACCTATTGCTTTGTAGAATGTCTCTCAGTATGTATTTGGTAGATTTTTATCCTGTTTAAGTTCTGTGCAGGCCTCTTTGGCAGGAATATTCAGTACTGATGCTTTCTTCTTACTGCATCCCAACAGGCAGTGCATTGACTGTCCCAGGAATAATGGCATTTACTTTGAACCTGGATAAAGGTGGTGTCTGCTAGACTTCACCCCTGCACTTTAAGTCTATTTTATTTTTGAAATTTAATTTAATAAGAATTTTCAGAGAAGTATTTTGATGTATTATGAATATCCACTTCATAATCAAAATGTGAACTCATGAATTCATGGGTTATAATATGTTACCGTTATTACTTATTTCCATAGTTAGCATTCCAGAGATTTGTCCAACCAATGCCTTATTCAAGTTGGCTTCTAACACATGCTCCTTCTACCTCACCATTCTCTATGCACTTCCTTGGTTTATGCCAAAAGTTGGTCAAGGCTCATCTTGTATTTTCCATATCCGAGACTTGAAATAAGTCATTTATCCAAGAATTACTTATTCCTCTAAGTGGAGATTGGTATTCAAATAAATGATATTTGGGCACTAAAGTTGTTTGTTGGGACTGATATGTCATTGCTTCTTGGAAAATGAACTACTATCTATCTATCTATTCACACACATTTTTATCTATATCAATAAATAAACTATGAATTTACACTGAAATCTCTAATTACAATAAAAAATTACAGTTTATTCTAGTACTATTTCTTTTTCCATTTGTAACTTTTCCCTCCTACTGAGAATATTGTCCCCAACTATCCTCACTACATTACTTATTTGATCAATCCTTCCACGTAAAACCAATCTGCTGCTGTCCTTGCCACCTACACTCTCCTTGAAGACAATTGTTTTCACACACATCCCATTTGCATTTTTCCTTATAACTCTTGCTTTCCTGTGAGTGGGATGAGAGTGTCCCCACATCCTGCACTCCCATGTGGGGACCCTGCACAGTAGCATCAATACCCCATAGTAGGCTTTTCTTTCCACCCTATACCATGAATGCCCTTTCCATACTGTGTGGGCTCCAACACCTAGTGCAACACCCTGGCTTTCCCTTTCACCGTGTTGCATATTTTTGTCCTGGACTTGCATGGATCAAACAACCTAAACCCAGCAATTAAGAACAGTTTTCTTTTAGAAACTAGAATAATTTGGTGATGTAGGAATATGGAGGTTTATGGAGTGATCCAGCAACTCAGAAAACATCTGTCATGGAAATGTGTGATGGCAAAAAGAGCTAGAAAAATAGCTGAGATTTTTCACATTTGGAGGGAGAATATCCCTGATGTTGGATGGCCTAGATGGAAGTGGTGACAAAAGCACTCAGAACTGGAGAAGAAGAATCACTTATCTGGAGATGACAGGTTATCGATGGCACATACCCTCCTTGCAAATCATGACACTGTCATGTATTTCAGATATCATATTTTCAATTTTTTTGTTTCTCTTTCTTTCTTTAAATAAAATAAATAAGTAAATCTATCTATTGTTCTTATACCTCATTGCATCTCTAGTTGGTAGTGCTGATTATTTAACACGTCAAGAGCTTTAGGGAATTAGATCGAAAGAGCATCTCTCTGATTTCAATAAGGTCCACATGTAGCAAATACAGGGAATTTTTCAAGTTTCTTGTGGTTTCTAGAGATGTGTTTCTCTGATGAGCCCTTTCTCTGAGGAAAAGCAAACAAGAAGAGCAGGTCATGAACCATAAAGACAGCAAAATAACACTCTGCCCACAGGACAGCAGAACAATTCTGCTTTGTGACCCCCAGGGAGAAAGATGTTTTCTGCAGGCAAATTTGTGCTGCCATAGTCAGTCTTGGGACACCTGGTCCCATGCTGGTTTATTGAGATAAGTCACACTTGCAGCTGTGTTGATTTGCATGTGCCCAGAGCACAGCCCACTGCCCTGAAGACTTATTCAGGCTAGTCAGGGCATTAGCAAGTACTTAGCCTGGTATCAACAGAAACCAGGGAAATCTCCTACACTCCTGATCTATGCAGCATCCAATTTGTACACCGGGGTCCCATCAAGGTTCAGTGGCAGTGGATCTGGGACAGATTTCACTCTCACCATCAGCAGCCTGGAGGCTGATGATGTTGGAACTTACTACTGTCAACAGCATGATAGTAACCCTCCCACAGTGTTACAAGCCTGAACATAAACTCTTCAGAAAAGCTGACGTGTGAGGCTGGGCTGCCCCAGCTGCTGCTCCTGGTTCCTCCATCTGCTGAGAGCATTTCTCAGATGCAGGGAGACTCTGAAGGTCACCAAAAGGTTTGGTAGAGGGGCAGGGAGGCTCCTCGACAAACTTTCTTTCCCCCTTCTAAGCCCTAGCAGGACAGGCATGACAGTCCATCTCCTGACTTAATGAAGGGCAGAGATCAGGACCTGTGAAGAGTCTGGATTGCAGCCTCAGTCTGATGTCATGCAGCAAAGGAGAAGCTGCTCTTGGTATTTCAAACAGGAATTTTTTTTAATACAGAGAATTCTGGGCCAAACTGCAACTTTTCAAATTCAAGGAGATATGATAGTTAGGGAAGAAGATGCTAGAAATGGGGGGGGGATTCTCCAGTGCTCCCTGAGAATCTCGAACGCATCTGCCACTAAAGGTACAGGCTGCCTAACCATGTGGTGCTCATACCTGATTGTGAAGCCCAATGGTGGGGGTGCAGATGCTCTCAGCTGCCTGCAGCACCTCACCAGGTGACTCTCCAGTCCTCATCCCTGCCCACGTGTCTGCCTGCAGGTGCAGTGGTGAGTTATGAATCCTCCTCTTCTGACTTCCAAATGTCAGGGAGGGCCTCTCATTGAGCAAATCTAGGAAATCAGAGAGTGAAAAGGAGATTGAGAAATGTGCTTTCAGAAGTGATGGTGATGACATAGAGTTAAGGCCACACTGCTCAGTATGGTAATTATATCCCTAACTCTGAGAATTTTGTCATTTAGGGCACGGCCCCACAATACTTGAGGATGTGCTTCTGAGTATCATCGGAAAGGTAGGATCACAGCAAGAAAACTTCATTATGTCATAGAGGCAATAGAAAAAGAGGAAGCAGCAATAAATGTATAACTACTACTTGACACACAAATGAAAATCTTTCTTGACAAAAATAAAAACAAAAACAAGTTAACATGGATGTACCATTACTTTCCTTTGTATTAAAAATTCATGCAGATTTCAACAGCACCATCAGCAACACAGAGAACATATTACAGACACAAAGCAGCAGAATCACCTGAGACACACTGAAAAAAAAATCTTTTTAGTGAGCCACATGTTAAAAAAAGCACACCCATATTTACTTTCTATTTAGTTAAAAACATATTTGAAAATGGTTTTACGATTGTGAAAGATAAAAAACATAACTTGTCAACAGCATGATCAAATATTGGCCTTAATGTGTAGCTTGCTTTGAGGATTCTGTTCACTCCTGTAACTTACCATAAGAATGTTGTGTCCTGAGTTGTCACTCTCCTTCAGCCTTTGCCTCAGTTCAAATGCAATCCGCAGGCTGCAGATAAGCTCAGTGACTGCTGCAGAGGCTCCCAGATGAGCCGCACCTGCATCAGCCAGTCACTGTTAACATGAACATCCAAGAACATGGAAATGAATGATGAGTGTTTTGAGTGGCTC
>NW_007762501.1:6138-6347 GCF_000696425.1 Galeopterus variegatus
TCAGAGAGGCACCTCTTTTGTATTGCTTTCACTGCACACTGTCACCTGATTATTCAGCTGTATTTTTCATTGATATGAACACATATATTAGTTCTTCTGAAATATAATTTCTTATCCTTCTGGGAATAGTTTTCATGTTTTAAAATTTTTATTTTAGTTTATGTTGACTAAAGTGAATTAGTGGGTTCCTAAAGAAACTCGATAAAGCT
>NW_007762502.1:0-651 GCF_000696425.1 Galeopterus variegatus
TCCAGCAAGGAGCTACTGAGGGCCTCAGAGGTTAGGCCATGGAGGCACACACAGACAATTCAGACATTGAATACAGTAGAAGAAATCACACAGAGACTGGACTACTGCATTCACCCAAAACCTAAAACACCCTACCTGACTGACACTGTAGAACACATCTATAGGAAAGAGTCTCTCCCTTCAAAAGCTACTCCAGAGTATTAAAAATGTGACTGTTCCACCAGATGCCCAGATATCAACATATGGATATGAAAAACATAAAATATCCAGGAAACATGATACCCCCAAAGAAATATAATAATTCTCCAGTACCAGTTCCCAAAGAAAATAAAATCTACAAAATGCTTGAAAAGGAATGCTAAATAGTAATCTTAAGGAAACTCAATGAGGTGTAAGAAAACAGATGGATAGCACAACAAAATGACAAAAAAAAATTCAGGGCCTGAAGGAGAAATTCAACAAAGAGATAGATATCACAAAAAAGAACAAAGAAGAATTCTTAGAAGTGAAGAATTCATTAAATGAAATAAAAATACAACCAAGAGCTTAAGCAACAGGGTAGATCAATTTCTCAACTTGAGACAGGTTTCTTGAAACAACCCTGTCAAACACAAAAAGAAAAAGAAAAAATAATTTAATAATAAAGAAAGC
>NW_007762502.1:5724-6347 GCF_000696425.1 Galeopterus variegatus
AGCACACTTCAATGGTGAAGCTACAGAGCTCCCCAGCATCTCTTGTGGGGGTACAGAATTCCACTCATGAAACCAGTAATCTCACCCAGAGTGGCCTACTTCAGCTGAGAACATGTAGAGTACCAGTCTCTCTTTTGGAAGGTCAGTGTCCCACCAAAGACCTCAGCAACCTCACCTGGTGTTTCCCACTTCAGCTGAGGAGCTGCAGAGCATCTCAGTGCCTCTTGGAGGGGGAGTGCAAGGCCCAGGCTGAAGTCCCATTGACCCCACCCAGAGTCATCAACTTTAGCTGAGGAGTAGCTGAGTACCTTATTGTCTCCATCAAAGCCCAAGGTCCTGATCACAACACCAGCCATCTCCCACAGGGTTGCCCATTTAAGCTAAGGAAATTCAGGAATCCCTGAGGAGATAGGACCCTGTGCCTCTACAGAGGAGATAGACTGGCCCAGGCACCAGTGAGGCCACTCAGGTCTATCCACCCCAGCTGAGGAGCTACAAATGCTTCTCCCAAGAGCTTGAGACCTCATCCACAAGCCCTGCAACCCAGCTCAGTGTTGCCCTCTCCAGCAAGGAGCTACTGAGGGCCTCAGAGGTTAGGCCATGGAGGCACACACAGACAATTC
>NW_007762503.1:0-320 GCF_000696425.1 Galeopterus variegatus
GCTCAGAGGCCAGCCTAATTCACCAATCACGTCTCTGCACCTACTGTAAAAGGACTTTGCAAACAAAAGTCTTATGGTGGTTCCAAGGACAATTGTAGCAGTTTAACCAAGTTATCCCGTAGCACACAAAGTGAAGGCAGCCACATCCAAAGAACCTGCAGCATCAATGCCATAGACATGCTGTAACTTGTGGCTGCCTCAGGAAAACAACAGCATCCATCACATTAAGTCAGTGCCACTACATGAATTTCATTGATATAGGAATTTTGTTTCTACTTGTTTTTGTTACATCATTTTAGTTTTATAGTAGATAAAGATAT
>NW_007762503.1:5931-6347 GCF_000696425.1 Galeopterus variegatus
TGTGCCCTCTGCCTGAATCCTGCCCCCCCCCCCAGCTACACGGCACACTTCCTGTCCTCCTTCAGTGACACTTGAACATTACCTTCTCAGTGATGCCTGTGGACTTTATACCTACTACACTTACATAAAAATAGAGAATATCTGGAAGATACATAAGATACTGTTAACCAGCAGAAAACTCAGCATAAGTAGGATTGGTTTGGGGGCAGGGAAAGGACTTCTTACTTTATATTCTACAGTTCACTTTTTGATATTTTTATAATAAAATCATTAATGGTAGCTAATATTATGATAATACAGAGTGAATAGGTACCCAGTCTAGTTCACAGAAACCCAGGTAACCCTAACAGCTCTGAAGTCTTTTAGCTCATACACCTTACATGTTTAATGGGATTTTTATGGGCCAACCTGGAAAG
>NW_007762504.1:0-249 GCF_000696425.1 Galeopterus variegatus
ACAGGACGAAACTGAACCCAGATCCCCACACTCTCTCATGTAGTACTCTTTTCTGACATCACCTATTTGTCCATTTCCTAATTTCCTTGAACTCTAGATTCAATTCATTCAAGTCCCAATCCAGTTTACTAAATATTATTTTTGTGGAATGCATCGCTGACTTATAACCAATTTTTTTCCCAGAAACGGCAAGCATTTTACAACTGCCCAGTAATTTTTCTAGTTTTTTATACGTTCTTCTATTTCCAA
>NW_007762504.1:6014-6347 GCF_000696425.1 Galeopterus variegatus
GTTCAGGTCAGTGCTGGCAACAGTTGAAAGAATTAAAACTTAGGAGAAGTTTGTGTTAGTAATTGAGCTAACAGTGAATTGATTTGGAATTAGGTATTGAGGCTGAAAAAAGCATTCATAACATAAAATTTGAATAAGATATCTACCAACAGAGAGATTAAGAGATTTGGTGTAATAACTGGAGACAGTCATTTTGAAGTTCTAAAAAAACCCTGTTTTCTCTACTTTAAATGTTTACATCCAGAAATTACCTATTTTTTTCATTTTTAAAGAAGTTACAGACTTAGAAAAATATGTCTTTTTGACAGTAGTGAGTTAGAAGAAATGAATATA
>NW_007762505.1:0-486 GCF_000696425.1 Galeopterus variegatus
ACTTGACTTCGTGCTAATGAGCTGGTAAGTAAGATTGCATGTGGACATAACTTAGAAGACCAGCTGGCACTTGAAAAGTGGTTAGTAAATATTGGTTTGTGTCAGTCTTCATCCAAGTGAAGTCTTGTAGGATATGATCAGGTGGAAGTGATCAAATTGTGTGTTGAGCTCAGAACACAGCACACGGAAAGGACAGTGACGTGAAGGACAATGAGGAAAGGGAGGGAATGGAGCGGTGTCTCAGATGGGCTTGGGCTCTCCTATCCCAGCCCCTGTAAACACAGTCACACCTGCTTTGCTTTTTCTCAACGTCCAGATGGCAGGGATTATTTTTGAAACAACTCTTCCTTATAAAACCTGTGCAACAAAGTTGAGAAATTGTCCATATTTCCCCTTCAGAATGCTTCTGCTTCTCTGAATGTTTCATCTCCCACAAAAGAACTCTTGTCCCTTATGTTTCCTTCTGATGACAAACAGCCATCTCCT
>NW_007762505.1:5990-6347 GCF_000696425.1 Galeopterus variegatus
TTTGCTGCTGCTAGGTCAAGAATAATGAGAATTAAAACTTTTTGTTAGCAATATGGGAAACAGCAACTTTTAGTGAGTAGTAATGGTGGAATAGAGAGAGCGAATATCTGATGAGACTTGTTTTAACAGAGTATGGGAGGAGAGGAAGATGTGAAATACACAGTAACCAACTCTTTCGAGGAATTTTATTCCAAAGAAGGACAATATTAAGCAATATTAAGCAAAATAATATTAAGCACAATAAAATTAAGGATAAAAATGATTAGACAAATAGGTCTATTTCAAATAATAAAAAATAAATTTCACCAGAAAAAAAATCTTATAAACTTTATACATCTAATAATAAGCATTAAATGT
>NW_007762506.1:0-257 GCF_000696425.1 Galeopterus variegatus
ATGTGTTCAGCTGTTGATTTTGAAAGTTCATTTCTTCATGCATAAAGCTGCATATAGTTGGTAAGAATCTCAAAGCCCTAAATCTATTTCCATAATGAGAAAAAGAAAAAGAGAGAGAGAGACTTTACATAGGAATCTTATTTTTCTTACTCACCAATGTATTGCATCTAATATATACGATATATACAATATACTAGTATATCTGTATAGAAAACATTTGAAAACGTATGTAGTAATCTCTGGGTGTTAAATTTACT
>NW_007762506.1:5897-6347 GCF_000696425.1 Galeopterus variegatus
TTGGGAACCTGAACACTGTCCTCTCAGCATTGGACATGTCATCTAGGCAAAAAGCCAAAAGAAAAACACAGGATTTAAACCACACTTTAGACCAATTGGACTTGCTGGATATATGTAGATCATTTCACTCAACAACTGGAGAATATATATTCTTCTTATCAGCACATGGAACATTCTCCAAAATAGACCACATATAAGGTCACAAATCAAGTATCAACCAATTAAAATAAAATGAAATCATTTCATGCATCTTCTCAAACTACATGGATTAAAATTATAAATCAATAACAAATGAAACCTCAGAAACCATAAAAATACATGAAAATTAAACAACATGCTCCTAAATGACATATGAGTTAAAGAAGAAATCAAACAGGAAATCAAAAAATTTCTCAAAAATAACGATAACCATGACACACTTTACCAAAACATATGGGATATTGCAAAAGC
>NW_007762507.1:0-227 GCF_000696425.1 Galeopterus variegatus
GCAAAGGTTGAGATAAATGATCACGGGTTCATAGGTAAAACATCAGAGTACAGCAAAGTTGGCTTAGGGATGAAAGATTGTTTAAACAGACACACACAACTGGGGTTTCCTGTACATTGCCTTGCACCTGCTGTTAAAGGCACAATTCTAAGTGGAAGACAGGGATGCACATTTGCGATAACATAGTATCCCAGCCTCTTTCCTAGGCTAGGCCAATGTTTACCAGA
>NW_007762507.1:5989-6347 GCF_000696425.1 Galeopterus variegatus
TTTTAAGGCACAGAGTCCTTGGGAGGAGGCGGTTGGGTGAAAATGGGATTCACAAGACCGCCCCCTCGGTTTTGGTTTTTGCATCATTGCTGATGTATTTTGTGCTTTGCTTTATTTTGGAATTGCTTAAAAAGTCACGATTCTCTCAGAGATCAACTTCACTCTGCCCAAGTCAAAGAATCTTTGCTCCGCTATCTCCTTTTCATTACCTTCCTGCACGACCAGATTAGCCCTGGAAAGCTGTGTCTGTCGCTGCGAGGTGGCGGCCTCCAGCCCGAGCACCACATGGGAATCTGTCAGGCAGCGTTTGCGAATCCAGCCCACGGGGCTGGGGCAGCCTGGGCCTGGGGCTTTGAAG
>NW_007762508.1:0-458 GCF_000696425.1 Galeopterus variegatus
TTTATATATCATATGTATTTTATATATATGAATGATGTATATGCTATTCCCAACACCTCCTAAGCAGAGTTAGCTATAGAATGGGAATACAAAAGAATTGAGATAGTGCCAGTCACTACATCCAACCCAGAGAGGACATGAAATTAAAGATATCTCTTCTAGTGGATGTGGCTAAGACCAAATAGAGAATTAATAAAGGGAAATCTCACAATTCTACATTTATGCACAGTAGAATTTGGAAATTCTATAGTCACCCAGGTTAACAAACTTCCCCTGGAATCGAATTCCTTATAGTTTTGCAACTCTTAGGATGGTATTAGAGTGAATATTGGGTTCTACATAATGTCTCAAGGCTGACACAGTTAAGTAACCCTCTGGCCAACTCTCAGGAGTACATGTTCTTCTTGGGAGACTACGCTATTTGTAGTTTTAGTTTCCAAGTCATTAGGATATATTTA
>NW_007762508.1:2347-3200 GCF_000696425.1 Galeopterus variegatus
GTGTCTGATGAATGGGTGGACATTTTCCAGTAAAAATAAAAACTCCCCTCACCTCATTGTACCACCCCCAAAAGTTTCTGGCTTCTTGTTAATTTCTCTAACTAGTGAAAACTATCTCTAACTGCTTTTAGTTTTTCTTTTCAATTTTTTTTGTTTGTTTGTTTTGCTCCTCTTGTTGGACTAGAGTCATTTTTCTAAAGCAAAGCAAATCATGTCAGTTTCAAGTCAAGTACTTTCAATGGCACCACTTAGCACTAAATTCCATATCTGGTCCATGGTCACATCTCCAACCCAGTTGCCTGCCTCCATGGTGGCCCTTTTCTTTTGCCATAGAATATACTATTGGCTTTTGGAATATGTCCTGCTCCTGTAACTTTGTTCAGGCTACTCCCTTCTTCTGAAATGTTTTCTGCTTATCTTCTAAGAACAAGCAAGGCTTATTGACTCTACCTTCAAAACAGAATGAATCCACCCAGTTCTCTCTTCCATGTCTACTCCCTTAGTCCAAGACCCCATCCTGTGTTTTCAAACTAGACATTTGACCTGTTCTCCTAATAATCCCCTACTGTCACCCTTTGCTCTCAGTGGTCTATCCTCCACATGGCAACCAGAGCAATCACTGCCTTCCCCGGTTAAACCCTCCCATGCCTTCCTAATGCATTTAGAATAAAATTTATACTCCTCGCCTGGCTCACAAAGTCCTACATGATTTGTTCCCTTTCTATATTAAGATCATACATACAGGTTTGGCTCAGACAGTCCCATTTCACTTCTGTTGTCCTGGTGTAATTAATTATATATATATATATATATATATATTTTTTTTTTTTTTTTTTTACTCAAAGAATACTTT
>NW_007762508.1:5956-6347 GCF_000696425.1 Galeopterus variegatus
ATTTTACTAATTAATTTTTCCCAAACATGTCAGAATCCTAGGGGGTAAGCACGATTAGAACAGAACCCAAGTAAAATCTTTAATGAAAGGCAAATGTTAAAAGATCTTAAAGGAGCGCTCTTCTCTCTCTAAACCACTCTCTTTAGGTCCCAGTCTATGGAGATGCTGGATCGCTGTCATGTGGGCCAAAGGAAATATTTGAAAATGAAGAAAACTGTAGCTGGTAAATGTTACTGCTAGCTCTGGGAGATGAGGCCTGCAAGGCTAATACCGACTTGCTGGAGCTTGGCAGGCCCCCCAGGGAGCTCAGACAAGCGGGTGAGCTGATCACAAATGTCAGTCTAACATTTGCAGAGCTGTGTGTAACTGCTTAAGGAGAGGTTTCCAACGA
>NW_007762509.1:0-452 GCF_000696425.1 Galeopterus variegatus
GTGATTTGGGAAAAAGCAGTTTCCTGGGTATAATTGAAAGACATGAAAAATTCCAGTGGACTGACAAATAAATAAGAGTTCAGACAGGAGAAGCAGTGAGTTTGGGTAATGCTTTCAAGAAATTTATTTGTGGGGAGATGAGACATCTCTACTTCTCGTTTCCTAAATACAGAATAGCTGTTAAGG
Source organism: Galeopterus variegatus (assembly GCF_000696425.1). Lineage (NCBI taxonomy): Eukaryota > Metazoa > Chordata > Mammalia > Dermoptera > Cynocephalidae > Galeopterus > Galeopterus variegatus. The sequence continues at coordinate 187 of NW_007762509.1, forward strand.
AGTATGGATCTTGGGAAGCATTTCTTTTTCAGTAGGAGAAACTTGATCATGTTAAGTGTTGAAATGAAAGAGCTAATGAAGATGGGGAAATGCTGAAGGCGTGTGTATATGCGAGGCAGACAGACAGAGATTGAGAGAGTGAGAGAGAGTGGGAAAGAGAGAAATTATTTATAAAAAGTGTCCCCTGAGAAGGTGAAGACATGGGTAGTTTATTGCACAGAAGCATTAACCACGGATAGAGGGGATTCCTCTCTATTGAGGTCAAG
>NW_007762509.1:6144-6347 GCF_000696425.1 Galeopterus variegatus
AATAGTTCCTATTTCATAGAGTTGTTATGAGGCTCATATAAGATAATACACATAGACCACACAGTACATGCTCAGTAAATGTAAAGAGCAATTATTACCATCACTTTTACTTCTGGACTTACTCTCCCACTGGTCACTCTGCAATCAAGGCCATTGATTAGCATCTGTCAGAAGGTCAATCCACTCATCTTCATCTCGACCTC
>NW_007762510.1:0-530 GCF_000696425.1 Galeopterus variegatus
CCCCAGTAGATTTCAACATAGAACACATTCACACTCAGGAATATACTCTACACAGTGTTGTCTTTTTAAAACCTGAAATATTACTACTTGTTTTGTTATATTTTCTTGATCTCTTAGAGAATGTTATATTGAATAGCATTAAAATTTTATAAATGGTGTGTAAGTTTGGGTAGAAAATTAGTGGAAGAAGCTGAGATAAGACTGCTTTATACTAAGAGTACAAGTATTCCTTCTTTTTTTTTGTCCTTTTTGAGACCAGCCGCACGGCGCTCAGCCTATATAGGATCCCTATATAGGATCCCTATATAGGATCCGAACCCTCAGTGGGAGCGCTGCGCTCCCAGCACTGCACTCTCCCGAGTGCGCCACGGGCTCGGCCCAAGAGTACAAGTATTCTATTCAGCTCTTTTGTGAAGTCTGTTAGTCAACAAGATGTGACATAGAGTCAGAAGAGGCTAGTAAATCCCTCATCCCATTGGCCCATAATGAAAGATATTTTAAAGAAAGAAACTAATTTTGAAAAGTCTTAA
>NW_007762510.1:6076-6347 GCF_000696425.1 Galeopterus variegatus
TACTGAGTGTTGTTTCATCATACATGTAGTTTTATCAAGCACTTGTTTTATCAACTACCATAAATATGTTTATTTTCCCCTTTAATTCCATCAGTTTTGGGTTCAGCTATTTTGAAGTTTTCTTACTAGGGACACAAATAGTTGTGACTGTTGTGACTGCTTGAAGAACTAATAATTTTATCAAGAAATTTCACTTTATCTCAACAGTCTCTTGAAGTCTATTTCATTAGATATTGAAATATAGCTGGTTTAATATTCTCATGGCATATGT
>NW_007762511.1:0-215 GCF_000696425.1 Galeopterus variegatus
TGATTGCCTTAAGATTGCCTGAGTTCAGGTAATTAGTAAACTGTCTTAAATAATATGCAGCATAATTGATATAACTTAATGGAAAGTAATTTTTAAAATCTTATGTACTTTTCAGAATTAGAGTAATTAAATTAGTATCTAAAGGTCACAATAATGTCATTTTGGGAAAGCATGCATTCAGGAATGAGTTATGAATCATATTTTCTCTTATGATT
>NW_007762511.1:3589-3840 GCF_000696425.1 Galeopterus variegatus
AGAAAAATTAATAATGTATCAGCCTCTAGACTGGAATCAGTGGTCTCTCAAACAATACAGAAAAACAGCTTGAACTAAAATCAGTTTCACCAGGATTAGAATAGATTATTGGCAACTTATGATCATGTAACTTTGAAAATCAGTGAGGTCTGCCAAAAGAAATTATGGAGTCCACACAATTTTTACAATTTTGTTAATTTGGTTCAAGACTATTATGAAAGGAATTTAAGGAATTGGAAGATAATGGTGAA
>NW_007762511.1:5840-6347 GCF_000696425.1 Galeopterus variegatus
GAAAGGAGAGTATATCTATCTCAAGGTCACAGGCTTCCATGTGGCAGAGCCAGGATTAAAACTGAGACTGATCAGACACAACTGTTGTTATTTTTAGTAGATGAAATTTCTACTGAAGCATGAGATAGGGCCAAATTAAAGCATATTAAAAATCGAGCTGCACTGGTTGAAATTGATGTGAAAAGTAGTCTTATTTTTCTGTCTCCACACCAAACCTCACCCATCCATGTCCTCCACAGTAATCTCTGAGGTACTTCTGCAAAATAAACCCTAACCTTCTCTAAAAGTGAGTTTTAAAATCACCTCATTTAAAAAGCTGGATGCTGCATTTATGTATCAATTCTGTTTGTGGACATTGTTATTGGACATCCTCACTATTACATTAGAATGAGTTCATTGGCCGGATGACTGAAAACAGAGAGAAAAATGAGTGTTAATTGTTCCTTGATATAAATCAGACTATTCTGAAATATGTGTGAAAAAAGTTTGCTGGGTTTTGAAGAATAA
>NW_007762512.1:0-281 GCF_000696425.1 Galeopterus variegatus
TAATTCACAGGAAGTTTCCCTTATCAATGAGTATTTCCTAAAAATAAGGGATTCTCTCACATAATTCCTGTATAATGATCAAAATAAAAAAATTAACATTGATTCAATGTTATTATCTACTCCGTAGACATTACTCTATTTTTACCAATTACCCCAATAAAGTCCTTTGTAGCAAAGGAAAATTCAAAATCATGTATTGGATTCAGTTGCCATGTTTCCTTAACCTACTATAATCTGAAACAGTTCCAAGGTTCTTCTTTGTATTTCCTTTTTTTTCTGCT
>NW_007762512.1:5240-6347 GCF_000696425.1 Galeopterus variegatus
ATCTTCCTTTGAGAAATGTCTATTCACCTCCTTTGCCCATTATTTATTTATTTATTTATTTTTACTGTTAGGTTGTTTGAGTTCCTTATATATTCTGGGTATTAATCCTTTGTCAGATGCATAGTTTGCAAATATTTTCTCCCATTCTGTAGGTTGTCTTTTCTCTCTGTTGTATCTATGCTGTGCAGAAGCTTTTTAGTTTGATATAATCCCATTTGTTCAGTTTTCCTTTTGTTGCCTGTGCTTTGGAGGTAAAGTCTTTGTCCAGTCCTACTTCCTGAAGTGTTTCTCCTGCATTTTCTGTTAGGGTTTTATAGTTTCAGGTCTTAGAGTTAAGTCTTTAATCCATCTTGAGTTGATTTTGGTATATGGTGAGAGGTACAAGTCTAGTTTCATTTTTAAAAATACCTTTCCACCAAATACTAAAAGCTGTCCATTTGCTATGACCTTAATTAAACATTTTTCACTTGGAAAGCATTTATAGAACTGCGTTAGATTATTCTCTTGATATTTTCTATTTAGCATGCCATTACATTGCAGATTAGTCACTTCTGATTGAAAGTTAGGTGACAACTCCTCAATTGCATGGTTAAATAGGTTTTGAAATACAGAAATTTCCTTTGCACTTGCAGTGAGACCTGAAAAAATCTGCTGGAAATGTAGTTTGAGCTCATAAAATACAACCACTAAAATTTTTTATGGGAATGAATATTGTACTCCTTGTTTTAACTTTTGACATTGTGGGAAGTATCTATAAAGTAGCTTGATTTACTTGTCATCCAATGTTAGGTGTTCATGAATTAACTTCATCAGAGTATTTGTTTTTAATATAATAACCACTGTTCTCATAATTTTAGGTTGAATTCATTAATAAACATTGCAAATTCTTCACCAAAAGCTAATTTCTAAAGCCATTTAGTATTTGATTAATATTGGTTGGGGATGGTACTTCTCATTCAAAGAAATTGTAATCTCTACCCTGAGCTTCAAAAATAATATCACAATAAAACTTTACCACTGCTATAAACATTTATGTGTTATTATCTGTGTGGACATTAGTTTTCAAAAACATCTGGATAAACCTAGGAGAGCAATTTCTGGGCTGTT
>NW_007762513.1:0-325 GCF_000696425.1 Galeopterus variegatus
TAAAATGTTAAATGGAATACACCATTTACTCTGATTTAGGGTACTCTTTAGGGTTTTTTTTCCTTTTTGTCTCTTTTTTACTGACCAGTAACAGGATCGCAACCCTCGGTGTCGCGCCCGCACCGGGGACCGGCAACGGGATCGCAATCCTCGGTGTTGGGCCCGCACCGCGCTCAGCCAGTGAGCAGGAGCCGGTCTCCACATGGGATCCTAACCCTCTGCGGGAGCGCCGCAGTACTCCCAAGCGGCGCACTCTCCAGTGCACCACCGGGCCAGCCCAGGGTTTTATGTTTGCTCCATATATTATAGAGCAACTATTTTCCTT
>NW_007762513.1:3743-6346 GCF_000696425.1 Galeopterus variegatus
CTGGCATGTGAAGGGTTTGTGACCCAGTCTGAACAATGGGCTTGAGGGGTCTGTGAGTTCCAGACCCAGCCCTAGCTCAACAATTGGCCCAGTAGGCAGGATTACAGGCAGGTAAACAAGTGCTACAATTGGCATAGTCTGCAACAGGATTCTGAGCAGATACAAGAGCCAAAAACCCTTGGAAGAAGGAGGAAATGTGGCTGCTTTTGAATATGCTCTGCCCTATGGCCACATTCCTGTTGACTGGGATCTGGTTGCTGCACACTGTACTGCAAGGCAGCACAGACCAGGCACTACAATGGAAAACCCCTTGGGAGGGGAAGGAAATGTGGCTATCCTTGAGCATGTGGTGCCCGGTGGCCACTTTTCTGCTGATTGGAGCCTGGCTGCTGCTGACTATGCTGCAAACTGGTTGAGATATGTGGCAGGAAAACACATTACAATTAGAGGAAGGAAACTAATATATGTGTAATATACTTGTAATGGCGATCATCACATGATATGAGTGTTTCTACAATGAGTTGTGGTAAAAAATAAATAAATAAATAAATAAATAAAAAGAGAAGCTTATCAAGTTAAGAAACATGTCCAAGGCAGGGGTAGGTACTGGTAGGTAAAAGGATAGCATGTAAATACACTTTAGACTACCTTACCCATTACTAATTTTACCAAAATGTGACACTTTCAAAGCAGATACTGTGGAAGTTTCTTATGTCAAATAATCAGGTAAAAAAATACCAGTTGAATGGGCGAAGTAAAAGGAAAACTTGAAAGTATTTTTAGCATGGCTGTGCACTTGAAATAAACAACCACAGGAATTTATTGAAGCTCTCTCTTATGCGCAACATAAACTAGAATTGTGATGTTTCCTCAGTCATAGTTTCCACCTCCCGTCCTGTTGTGGGGACAAAAAAAGACACCTTGGCCTTTATAGGCGATGTTATTGCTCAGTAGAAGGGAAATCTACCCCCTCAGCATGTCCACATAGCAAAGAAAACTATCTTAATGTCTCTGGGTTCACCATGTGACCTGTTTCAAACAGTTAGAAAAAAGGAAGAATCCACCATCCACTAAAATTATCCCTACACTAACAGCAGCTGATTGCCGAGCTATTGTCTTCCAATACTATGTATGGGTTACAGCTTATGAGGATCAAAACATCTAAGAATACACAAGCCTGAAATCCCCATGACATTTTTGAATTTCCAAGTAATTGACATATTGGTAATGGGGCTGAAATAGATGGAAACATATTGACAAGAATAATTGAAATACTTTCTCCTTTTTATGATAACATTAGTGTTCAAAAATTTATGGAAAGTAGAGATCAATAAGAAAAGTGGAAATTAACTTCAAGAGTTTTATTTATGTATTAATTTTTTTCAAATCAGGGATTGACCAAAATTAGCATTGCCTATTTTTATTGTGGTGTGATAACTATTATTTCTTTTTGACGTTTAGGAGAGAGAAAAACATGTGCCTGAAATGTAATGTGTAATATGTAAACAATTTCCTTAGAAAAATTGCAAGAAAAGCAAAATAAGAGCAGAAGACATATATCTTTAATCACTATAAGCTTGAATATTCTTTGGGGATAAGTAAGATAAGAGAAAAGCCATAATCTATGAATAAGCCTTCTGGTTTTGGACCCATTTTAAGGAGCGTCCTAAGACATCTATCTACTTTTCCATTCACCATAAATGATGCACCTGATGTCACACTCCTGAAATGTATGATTTTTAAAAGCTTCATACACCTTTTAGAAGAGAGGTAGTACTGGGCAAAAACAAAATTAAGTCAACAAATTAATATAATAACTTCTTTGTTTGGTAGGCTCTTCAACTTATATTTTTGTAAATATTTTGTTTGTTTTTGTTATTTTTGTTGCTTCTTTATGGAATAACTGGACTAAAATTAATTTCATTAGTGAATTCCATAGATTTCTAATTCTTTCTCAGGTAAATTTGTTGGAGGTGAGGGGGATGTGTGTGTGTCTGTGGGTCAGTATTGTTGTGGTTTATAAGAAGTGATAGTAATGTCTATAGTGAAAAAAATATATTATAGATGTCTTAATTATCTGGAATGTATTTCTATGCATCAGTGCTTATTATTGACAATGTATTGAGAAAGCTGTGTTTTTTTTCTTTAATTTGACTCTTGCTCAGAAAATGATCCTTCTCTTGAGAACAGAATGATTCCAAGTGTCATTTCCTTAATTTGACTCTTGCTCAGAAAATGATCCTTCTCTTGAGAACAGAATGATTCCAAGTGTCATAAATTGGGTCATTGACTTAAAACCTCTCTCTGTTTACAAGGTGGAAAGCCAGTTTTCTGGTGCCTTAACAGTCACTCAGATATTTCTTCATTAAAAATATGTAACATCTGCTTTTGTTCTGGGCACTTAGCTGGATGTTTTATATAGCGATAGGTAAGAAAGGTGACATTTCTGTCTTTACACAGCTTGTAATCTAATGATAAAAGAGATACTAAGATAATTACAAATGTAATAAATTTATAAAAGGGAAATATATAAAACATAATGCTAGACAATTTCAGGGATTAAAAATTTTGAGGATAATTTGTGTATGAAAAACACAAAAATC
>NW_007762514.1:0-440 GCF_000696425.1 Galeopterus variegatus
AAATCTTCACTAGCTCTGTAGTAAATAAGCATGATTCCGTTGGTGTAAAAAAGATTATTTTTTGGGCCGACCCTGTGGCGCACTTGGGAGAGTGCAGGGCTTGGTGAACAGCGGTGCTCTGGCCACAGGTTCAGATCCTGTACAGGGATGGCCAATGCGCTCACTGGCTGAGCGTGGTGCAGACAACACCAAGCCAAGGGTCGTGATCCCCCTTACTGGTCACAAAAAAAAGACAAAAAAAAAAAAAAGGTTATTTTTTGATCAACTATAGAAAAAAAGAAAAACAGAGATAAGCTGCATGAAAACTACCAGAACCAAAAGAGAACCAATATTTTTCTCACTAAAATACATAAATGTATCTGTACTGTTCATATCCAATTTAAAATATTTTCATCACATATATAAAGTAGCCGAACTTTTTTATTATTATTTCCCATCCT
>NW_007762514.1:6056-6346 GCF_000696425.1 Galeopterus variegatus
TTTCATTATATCAGAAAAGATGATAGAAATTATTAGAGTTATGGTGACTCGAATTTTATCTTATAAGCATATCGAAAAAGCCTTAAAAATAAAACCTTGTGCAGTGTGGTTATTCTGCTATTTTTTATGATGTGTATGAGAAATGTTTTAAGAATTCCTATTCTCTGAAAAATGTATTTTGTTTAACTGTATGGTATTCATCAATCTTGATAAATTCACTCATTAATTCTACTGCATTATCTAGAAGTAGCTTTTAGATTCTCTGCAGGCATAATTATGCAGTGGATAAT
>NW_007762515.1:0-509 GCF_000696425.1 Galeopterus variegatus
GTAAAGTGTTAAGAACAAAGAATATTTAGACTTTACTGGATTAGGGTAAATAGAGAATTAGTTAAGAAAGGGAGTTTATGTTAGATGGTAAAGAACCAGGAATCAGAGCTTTGTTTTCTCAGCAATGGGACGCTTTTGAAGGTTTTAAATAATTCATGTTTGGGAAAAAAAAATGCTTGATTTTTGCTTTGTTTTGTTTTGCTAGGAAATCTTGATTTTAAGTAATCACCCAATATAACTCATTCTCAACTGAGAAATTCATTTCAAATTTGTATTTTAGATTTAAATTTAAATTTTAGGATTTAAATATTTTTAGTATTTTAATACCAAGCCCCATGCTTTGAAGGTTGATTGGAAAATGAGAGTTAAATTATCATCTGTAAGGAATGATTGCAGGAGAGTGAAGCTCTGAACATCTTGTCTTCTATCTCCGTGTATATTTTTAGAGGCAGAGAAAATACACTATTTACTAATTTTGGAACTTAGAAAGGGACAAAAAAAAAAAAAAA
>NW_007762515.1:5794-6346 GCF_000696425.1 Galeopterus variegatus
CAACCCTGTAAACTTATTAGACCTAGCATGCATGTATGGGACACTCCATCTAAGAACAGCATAATACACGCATTCTTCTCAAGTGTACATAAAACATTCTTCAAGTATACCATGAAATAAAATACGAGGAAAATTAAAATGATTGAAATCACACAAAGTATGTTCTCCAACCATGAGGAAATGAATTAGAAATCAATAACAAAATAAGTCTAGGAAGTTCACAAATATGTGGAAATTAAGCAACATATTCCTAAATAATCAATGAATCAAAAAGAAATCACACACAAAAAAATTAGAACATACTTCAAAATAAATGAAAATGGAGACAAAGCATATAAAAGTTATGAAATTCAGTGAAAGCAGCCATGCTTGCAGGAAAATGTATAGCTGTAATAGGCAATAATTAATAAGTAGAAATATCTCAAATGGAAACCTGTAAGCTTTCATATTAGGACACTGAAGAGAGTAAAAAAGAGAAAAAGAGTATATTAAAACCAAAGCAAGCAGATGTAGAGAAATAATAAAGATTAGAGTGGAAATTAATGAAATGAA
>NW_007762516.1:0-444 GCF_000696425.1 Galeopterus variegatus
TGAGAGTTATAGTATACTCAGTTACTTTTAGTTTATTTGAATTATAAGTAGAAATCTTAATGGCACACACTTTTGGCTTAAAATTTTCTGAAAGAAAAACAACCAATGTAAAACTAAAACCAGAGGTATTATACAACCTTACTTCAAACTACACTACAAAGCTATAGTAACCAAAACAGCATGGTACTGGCATAAAAACAGACACATGGATCAATGGAGCAGAACAGAGAACCTCTTCAGTAAATGGTGCTGGGAAAACTGGATATCCATATCTAGAAGAATGAAACTAGACCCATACTTCTTGCCATATACCAAAATCAACTCAAAATGGATTAAAGACTTAAGTATAAGACCTGAAATTATAAAACTCATAGAAGAAGACGTAGGGGAAACACTTCAGGATGTAGGACTGTGCAAAGACTTTATGAGTAAGACTCCAAAAGC
>NW_007762516.1:6042-6346 GCF_000696425.1 Galeopterus variegatus
GATCATCAGTAAGTTTGAGCCCCTAAATAAGAGAAAGCAGACTCAAAATGCTATATAATAAATGATTCCATTTATATAACATTCTGGAAAATGAAAACAACAGTGACAAAACAATATGTGGTTGCCTGGGGCTGGGAGTGGTGAAAGGGTTCAACGAGAAAAGGGCACAAGAAAATTTGGGGGGGTAATGAAATGGATGTATATTTTGATTGCAATTGCTTTATGTTACCTTCCCTCTAAAACCCATATTTATCATAGATATGCAAAGAGTCAGTAATTAACCAAGATCAAGTAAACACAACAG
>NW_007762517.1:0-388 GCF_000696425.1 Galeopterus variegatus
CAACTCTGCCAGATGACCAGACTTCAATATAGATATAGTAGAAATACAAAAGGAAGGGAGGGAGGAAGGAGGGAGGGATGGAGGAAGGAAAGAAGGAAGGAAGGAAGGAAGGAAGGAAGGAAGGAAGGAAGGAAGGAAGGTAGATATAACACCACCAATGGAATACAGTAATTCTCAAGTACCATATCCCAGAGAGCAGGAAAACCTTGAAAAGACAGAAAAGGAATTTCAAGCAACAATCATCAGGAAACTCAACGAGGTAAGAGAAGGCTCAGTAAGACAACATGATGAAATGAGAAAATAAATCCAGGATAAGAAGCAAAAAAATTACAAAGAGATTAATGCATTAAAAAAGCATGTAGCAGAACTCTTGGAACTGAAGGATTCA
>NW_007762517.1:6111-6346 GCF_000696425.1 Galeopterus variegatus
ATACTTAGTTATACATTTAAAAAATAAAAAGAAAAGAAAAAATGTGGAACACATTTCAGATAGTTAAAATATTCAAATATAGCAAAGGAAACTATATAACTATGGACCTAAAAAAAGAGAAAACATTTTTTGTAATCTTGGAGTAGGGATAGCCTAAATGTGACATTGATACACTACTATAAAGAAGTTAACCAATTTTTATTAAATAAAAATTAAATATAAATATCTGGGAAAA
>NW_007762518.1:0-331 GCF_000696425.1 Galeopterus variegatus
GCAACCAGAATAATATTTCACATCTGCTAGGAGAAGCTACCAATGGTAGTGACAAAACAAAAAAATCAACTTCAAACGTGGTATGTGGACATGACCTTCAGGGGCCAGCTCCACCACTGTGAACAGTGCTGACTCACCAAGTCTTTGACTCAAGATACAAACAGTGTAGCTGCCCTTCTGTTCACTGCATAGCTTCATTGCAGAGGCCCTGCCATCTTTTGGAGATAACTCAGCCTCCTCTGCACCCTAGCTAGCTGCTTTTACGTAACGCAGTATCCTGTGTGCTTGCTAAACATGAAGGAGAACAAGTAGTGAGGAGGGAATAATAGAT
>NW_007762518.1:5957-6346 GCF_000696425.1 Galeopterus variegatus
TTCATTTTATTTAATGTTAAATCACTTAAATTTTAAAAGCCACATGTGGCTAATGGCTACTGTATTGGACAACACAGTTCTACAGTATTCTGTTATCTAGAATTTTCTTGATATGGGCAATGTATATCTGATTCTCTCTTCTTTTTATTAATAGGCAATTTGCTTGTTTGTGTGATGGTTTGTCTCGGGAAGCTTTTGACATATTCTCTTTATATTTGGAGGTCTGAAATTTTATTAGATTATGTACACAGGTATATATTTTTTTATTTTGTTTTCATTTATCTTGGCAGGCACTTAGGAAGCCCTTTTATTCTGAGGGCTTTTACTTCAATTCTGAGAATTTTTTAATACTATTTTCTTATTCTCTCTTTCAGCCACCCTATTCTCCT
>NW_007762519.1:0-1247 GCF_000696425.1 Galeopterus variegatus
TTTTTTTTTTTTTTAGAAACATCAGTATGATTTCATCCCACACTTATTTTCAAATTAAAACACAAAGTTTGAATTTCTGACCATAGAGTCCCTCAGAGGAATAATAGGGGGATTCCTTTTAGTAGGTCATTCTAAAATGTGTGTGTGTGTGTGTGTGTGTGTAAGATGAAGGACAGGAGAACATTAAATTTGGGTTGTTGATAGATGTTAGAATTTTCTAACAGTGTGTGTGTTTGTGTGTGTGTGTAAGATGAAGGACAGGAGAACATTAAATTTGGGTTGTTGATAGATGTTAGAATTTTCTAACAAACAGAACAATTGAGTATCCTACCAGCTGCCCAACCAAAACAATCCCTCACCAGCATCTAAGTGGAATCAGATGGACTTAGCACAAATACATTTTGTTTTTCAGTGTGAATGGGATATTTGCTTGTCTTCCTGACACAAAGCAAGACCCTAAGCATTAGACAGGGGTTGGTGATTGTGGCTGGGCTGGGCCAAATGGCATGAATGCCAGGCCATTCAGAGCCCCTTTCAAAATACTGAATGCAACTGCAAGGGCTCTTTTGAATAATTGAAATAATTTGGCACCCAAAAGTTTTTAGTGCAAAGGGACTGCAGAGATAATCTAACTCAACACCCTCGCTTTGCAGATGCGGAAAATGAGACCCAGAAAAATTAAGTAAGTTGCCCAAGATCCCACCACTGATCATATACTGTGAATGGCACCCAACTCCTTGTAGAATGTTTTCTCTTCATCTGCACAAATGTTTCTGAGTCTTCCCATGAAAGTCTAGTCCCACGCAAGAGACAGAAATATTAAATTTTGGAAAAGCACTTGATCTGCATTTACAGTGAAAGTCCCAGTATGATTCTCCAAATAACTTTCCAGCTAGAGCAGATGTTTGAAATAGGCCAGCCATTTAAAAACTGCATCTTGGTGCTGTGCGGAGCATGGCACCAGGCGTTAGGGGTGTGTGTTCCAGTCCTGGCTGAAGCATTCATTATCTGGAGTTTTGAAATATTAATACAAGTTAGTGTATTAATATATATTAATGTATTGAAGTCATCTAGGAAATTATTTAAAATGCAGACTACCAGACCCTTCTTCCTAGATAGGAGCTCGATAGGTCTCAGGTGGTGCCTAGTCAGCTGCATTTTCTTGAGTGATAGGTATTGAGGGTTACTCTGTGCTTCACACTGTTGTCAGTGCTAGGAGTACCTCTGTTGTATAAATCAGATAAATT
>NW_007762519.1:5862-6346 GCF_000696425.1 Galeopterus variegatus
TACCCCCTTAGTCTCTGTAAAGAAAATCAAATCACTGAAATGCTAATCTGCTATACTCAGGCTGGAGGCAAGGGTTAGGGGAGAGATGGGAATGCCAGGATAGCCTCCTCTTTGAGATGTTCTGAGAGAAAAGCAAATCTAATTTGGGTAAGGGGAATGAGCAGGTGATAATGATAACTTTGAGTTTCGGGAGCTGTGTGGGTGAAGGTCAAGTTAGGTAGTGAATGTAACTCTAATACTGAAATCTGATGCTTTCTACCTCTCCATAGTTTGATGTTAGTACAGGAACAATGCTATCACTCATGCCCATTGTATAGGGAAAAAGAAGTATTTCTATGATGGGGACAAGGACCATCCTCAAGGGAAGGGAGAATGGTGAGGCATGGAGGTGTAAGAAGGAAGCTGGGATTTAGTTTCAATTTCTAAAATTTTTCTTAGAATACTTACTTCAGCCATTCAGTCAACAACTCCATAGAACCACAAT
>NW_007762520.1:0-313 GCF_000696425.1 Galeopterus variegatus
GTTGACCAGAAAAAGCAAGTCTTTGTGGCCAGAGAATCCCTCACCACACAGACACACACGCACACGTGCATATATACACGTACAAGCACACAAACTTACACACACGTACACACTCTCAGACACTGCACGGTGCACACACGCACACGCGCACACGTACGCACGCACGCACACACACGCACACACACACGCACATGCACACACACACGCACACACGCACATGCGCACACGTACGCACACACACACGCACACGCACACACACACGCACACACGCACATGCGCACACGTACGCACACGCACACGCACATGCACACGC
>NW_007762520.1:5854-6346 GCF_000696425.1 Galeopterus variegatus
CCAGCAGTCCATTCCCCTCTCTCCCAGCCCCTTAATTTTAAATAAAATGAGGATAATATTATAGAAAAAAATCTGCTCATTTCTTGTTGACTTACAGGCAGCCTTGCCTTTGAGGGGCTGTGATTGGTGACAGCATTTGGTTGTTGTGGCTGAATCCACGAGAATGAAGGCTGTTGACCAGAAAAGCAAGTCTTTGTGGCCAGAGCATCCCTCACCACACAGACACACACACACGCACATGCACACACACACACGCACACGCACATACACACACACGCACATGCACACACACACGCACACACAAACACGCACACGCACATACACACACGTGCACACGCACACACAAACGCACACGCATGCACGCACACGCACATGCACACACACGCACACACACGCACACACACACGCACACACGCACATGCACACACGCGCGCACACACGCACATGCACACACGCACACGCACACACGCATGCACACACATGCACACACAC
>NW_007762521.1:0-377 GCF_000696425.1 Galeopterus variegatus
GGGGCCTTGGTGTTATCAGCACCGCACTCTCCCGAGTGAGCCACGGGCCAGCCCAGCAAGTCCATTTTTCAACAGACGGAAAACGAAACACACATGGGGGCGGGGATGTGTACATGTCTCCTCCTTGGTGTTAAAGGAAACATCACAGGTGAAGAGACCATTTTAAAAGAAGCACTTGCAGCCTTGTCAATTTAGAAATTAAAGGGATATTTGCTTTGAAAATCCAATCTAGCTTCACGTACATCTCATATACTTTGCTACAGTAAGAATGTAAACAAATCTTGATCAGAGATATCCTTATATTTTTGACATAGCCACCCTTGGGATTGTTTCCTTGGGGCAGGGGAAGAATTTCTGCTGCATGACCCTCCCTCTGG
>NW_007762521.1:5728-6346 GCF_000696425.1 Galeopterus variegatus
CATCTAATAAAACGAAAACAAACTCCAATAGTCTGCTGTTATTGTGAAATAGCTATATATATTAACCACAAACTCCCATTCTTATCTACTTTTTTACATAAAATTCAAATTACAGATAAAAATGCTGATACTAGTAAAATAGATTTGAATGATGGTTACTTATTTTTATATTCATGTATTTAATTTTCTTTTTCTTTTGCAATGTAAGCCACTGTTAGAGTTAAAAAAGAATGGTGGCATAATTTTTTAATCATTCTAACAAAATAGAATTTATTTTTCAATGAAAATTACTAATTTCTACTTTCCCAGAAAATGCTTTTCATTTTTCTTACATTATTTCCTTGTGACAATAATCGGACATGACTAAATTTCCATGTACTAAAATCGATTTACTTACTGAATTTTTTTATTGTGCTAATAAAAGCACACATTTCTTCAGTGACATGTGCATCTTAAGTCTTTTCTTCCAGTTTCAGAGAATGTGTTTTGCTGAGTGTGATTCTAATATCTTTGCAACCTCCAACCCCTTAAACTTCCTTCCTGTCCATTTGGTTATACCCCCAGCAGTCTCAACGTGGCTATGCCTCGCCACTGCCAGACTCCATCCCCATCCTGGCC
>NW_007762522.1:0-331 GCF_000696425.1 Galeopterus variegatus
CTGGACATGCAGATGAGCCATGGTCTGACCAGTTAGGGCAGAAAAGACTTTGAGGAGAACAAGAAGACTGCCAAAGGACCCTGAGATGGTCAGGTATACATGAATCTGGGGAGGAGAAATGATTTGCACTTCCAACACGAGGTGTCACCCTTAGTAGTATAAATGAAATTCAGGAGAGGGGAACATGAGAAATTTGATAAAAAAAAAATCTAAAATGATTACGTAAAATTTTAAAGTCAGCAATGTTTTATTTATTTAGAAAATTTAATCGTAACAGATGGAAAGTGTGGGATATTCACATATGTGAAAGGGAATGTGGGTGATTTTCTTT
>NW_007762522.1:5968-6346 GCF_000696425.1 Galeopterus variegatus
CCACGCTCAGCCAGTGAGCGCACCAGCCATCCCTATATGGGATCCGAACCCATGGCCTCGGCACTACCAGTGCTGCATCCTCCCAAGTGAGCCATGGGACCGGCCCAATATCTATTTTTTTTAAAGCATCTCAGTAAACTAGGAACAGAAGAGAACTTCCTAAACCTCGTAATGGGTAGCATGCACACACCCCACATGCGAGCATGCACACACAATTTAAAGCTAACATACTTAATGGTGACGATCTAAATTCTTTCCCCCTAAGATTGGTAACAAGAAAAAGATGTATGCTCTTACACTTCTATCCAACATTATACCACAAGTCTTCACCAATTCAGTTGGGCAAGAAAAAGAAATAAAAGGCCTACTTCCTGGGAG
>NW_007762523.1:0-555 GCF_000696425.1 Galeopterus variegatus
AACAAGGGATTAATATCCAGAATATACAAGGAACTCAAACAACTTCACAGTAAAAAAAACCCAAAAAAACAAAAAAACAGAAAAAAACAAAAAACCTAACAATCCAATGAAAAAAATGGGCTAAGGAGTTGAATGGACATTTTTCAAAGGAAGACATACAAATGGCCAACAGACACATGAAAGAATGCTCAACATCACTAAGCATCAGGGAAATGCAAATCAAAAACATGCTGAGATATCATTTCACCCCAGATAGACTGGCTATTATCAAAAATACTGAGAACAGCAAATGCTGGAGAGGATGTAGAGAAAAGGCAACTCTTCTACACTGGTGGTAGGACAGTGAATTAGTGCAGCCATTATGGAAAATAGCATGGAGGTTTCTCAAACAACTACAGATAGAACTGCATACCGTGCAGCAATTCCACTGTTGGGTATATATTCCAAAGGAGTGGAAATCATCACGTTTGAAGGGACACCTGCACTCCCATTTGCATTGCAGCTCTATTTACAATAACCAACATGTGGAACCAACCTATATGCCCATCAATGGAC
>NW_007762523.1:625-1743 GCF_000696425.1 Galeopterus variegatus
AAGAGATATCATGGTGAATTGAAGTGCTTATAAAATTTCTGATCATATATAAAGATGGTAGGTCAATCTTTATGGAAAGTACAAGAGAATTACATTCTGTTTATTTTCTGTATTCATATACTGTCGTCATAATGAACAGTTTATCTCCTAGTTTGGGATTTCCGTAGCTTACTGTGTGGTACTTGCTAATACAGGAAAATAACATATGTTCTCTTGTTAGTATTAATAGATAAAATAGTGGTCTATTAAGTGTACAAACGATATATGTATATATATACACACAGATGCACAAATATGCATATATATTTATTAATCAAGTTAAAATCTCAATATTTACTCCATTTTTTGTCCCTTTGTCCATATTCTTCTTTAGTAAAATGTATGATTTATTTTTCATGATCAGATTATAATTCTAAAATTTTTCAATAAAGGTTATGATTAATATTTGCAGATATTTTTAGGATTTTGGGGGGTGGATCCCCATATATTACTAAGAAAACTTAAGAGACAGCTTAAAAGAAATTCTGCAGCCCAGCCATTCCTGAGGCTTATAAAATACATTTCCATCCTTTCTTACTTGTGATAAATATCCACAGCAATGTGGGAGCAAATGGAATTAACTCTTCTGTTCCCTTCCCTCCTTTTTTTTTTTCCTCAAGGGTATGATCATCTTTTAATTATGTTTGGCAATATTAAATAAAAAAATTAAAATGTGAGCAAGTGTTTTTCAGATTATTATAAATTAGGTATATGCATCAAGGCAATAGTGTCAAAATAGCAGAGCTGAACAGCAAGACAAATGATATAGTGAACTTTTTTAGTGGGTGTATAGACAGGGTTTCCTGATTCTACTTTCATATCAAAAGCAAGAATCTCTCTGCTTCCACCATCTTGCAATGTCAGACCCCTGGTTCACTGTCATCACCACCAGTCAGGTATTTTGTTATAGGCAACAAAAACAGATGAATACAGAAAATTGGGCAAGTCCTATGTGGTAGAGAAGCAGAGAGCATGTAATGGTGCAGCCCAGTGACCATTAGCTAAGATTAGTGCAAAAGAAAGGGATTGTCAAGAGAAGGGCAAAAGGCCCAGAAGGCATTGCAGAAGCCCCTGGAGCC
>NW_007762523.1:3127-3810 GCF_000696425.1 Galeopterus variegatus
AAGGGCAAAAGGCCCAGAAGGCATTGCAGAAGCCCCTGGAGCCTACCCTTCCATTTCAGACACAAAGACCTGGGGAAACAAAATGGTCTTGGAGAAAAAGCCTGAGGTGCCCTCCACGGGATTGTTGCCCAAGGCCAACTTGGGATGCTGCTCCGCACACCAGCACCCCAGCTGCTTTGGCTGCTCCAGCTGTGGCTAAACTGGCTCCAGGTGTGGCTGGACCCACAGCTTTGGAAAATACAAGCCAGAAGCCTTGGAAGAGTCCACGTGGTGTTAGGTGTGCAGGCTTGCAGAATGCAAGAGCTGGGATGGCTTGGGAGCCTCCATCGCGATTTCACAGGATGTATGGAAAAGTCTGGCCCAGAAAGAGATCTGTTGCAGAGGCGGAGTCACCCAAGACAACCGTCACTAGAGCATTGCCTGGGTCAGAGCGGCAGCAGAGAAACCCCAAGAAAGCCATGTCTAGTGGAGCCGTGAGAGCAGGACCGCCACAGCAACCCCAGATTTGTGGAGCTACCAGAGTGGAATCCCAGATGGGGAGAGCTGAAGTGTGCCCTGAGACTAGGAAAGACATAGGAGCAGAGCTGCCCAAGGACTTGGGGTTGCAACCCCCCACAAGCTCGCAGAGGAGGTTGAACATGGAGTAAAAGCACCTGATTCACCAGCTTTGAGATTTGATGCTT
>NW_007762523.1:5700-6346 GCF_000696425.1 Galeopterus variegatus
CATTCAGATTGGTTCCGTAACCTGGCCATTGTAAACAGAGCTGGAATAAACATGGGAGTGCGGGTATCCCTTTGACATGGTGATTTCCGTTCTTTGGATATATACCCAGAAGTTGGATTGCTGGATCATATGGTAGATCCATCTGTAGTTGTTTAAGGAACCTCCATAATGTTCTCCATAATGATTGTACTAAATTGCTGTCCCACCATAGTGCAGAAAAGTTCCCTTTTCTCCACATCCATACCAGCATTTGTTCTTCTCTGTATTTCTGATAATAGCCTGTCTAATTGGGGAGAGATGATATCTCAAAGTGGATTTAATTTGCATTTCCCTGATGATTAGTGATGCTGAACATTTTTCATATACCTGTTGGCCATTTTCATATCCTCCATTGAGAAACGTCTATTTAGATCCTTTGCCCATTTTTTAATGGGATTTTTTTTTTACCATAAAGTTGTTTCAGCTCCTTGTATATCCTGAATATTAATCCCTTGTTGGATGCATAATTTACAAATATTTTCTCCCATTCTGTAGGCTGTCTTTTCACTCTATTCATTGTTTCCTTTTCTATACAGAAGATTTTAATTTGATATAGTCCCTTTGTTTATTTTTGTTGTTGTTGTTTTCTGTGCTTTGGGGGTCTTAT
>NW_007762524.1:0-246 GCF_000696425.1 Galeopterus variegatus
ATTTCCAGTTTGCTAAGCATTTTTACATGAAAGAAAATTGAAATTGTATCCAATACTTTCCGAATTCCTGCCATGTGCCTAGCCCTGGTCTGCCTCTGTGAGGCAGGCCAGAGGCATTTAAGACATGGGCCCCGTCATGAAGAAGAAAAGCAAAGTCCCCATTGGGGAACTGATCCTCACACATAAATCCCTTTGGTTACACATGACTTTGCATAAAAGAAGATGCTGCAGAAAGCAGGATAGAAT
>NW_007762524.1:5847-6346 GCF_000696425.1 Galeopterus variegatus
CACACACACACACTTACTTTGATGCGCACACCCTTACCTATCTTAGACACCCACATCTCCAACCCCGAGAGAGGCACCAATAGAAACAGGCGTGGAGAGAGTCGGTGCAGGAAGCCATTGAGGGTGGTTGGAGTGGGCGTGGGATTGTGCATCTGGATTCTAGTCCCACCTGTGCCCGTCTGAGCTCTTGATCCATCTCCTTATCTGTCATGTGAGGGTGGACAATCCAATTTTAAATCAACCAACACAGTTGAGCTCTCAGGGTAAGCTGGGTGCTGAGGCTTGAGGGTGAGTGGAGCCTGGGCTCTACCCACAAGGAACTAGAAACCAGCAGTGTTAGTTAACTTGCTGCATGACAAATGACCCCAAAACTTAGCTGTTTAAAACAACAAACAGTTACGTGGGTTTGACTTAGCTGAGTACCTCTGGCTCAGGGTCTCTAACAGAGATGCCGTCAAGCTGTTGGCCAGAGTGCTCTCAGCTCAGGCTCCACTGGAGG
>NW_007762525.1:0-616 GCF_000696425.1 Galeopterus variegatus
ACATGGGAGCTATCTGTACGTTCCACAATTCTGCTGCACACCTAAAAGTCTAAAAAATAAAGTCTTTAAAAAAATTATAAAGTTACACAAAGTTTGAATGATATAATAAATAAGCCTGAATCTAGAAGATACACAGTAAATCTTGCAGCTAATGGCTAGATGGACCACATTCTTCCTAAACAAATATGAAACTTCTATCAAATTTTCTCATGTTCAAGGCCAAAAAGCAAGACTCCACTGCTTTCAAAGAATCAGCAAAATTGAAAAGATTTGTAAAATAGACAACTTGTACTGGGATACCTGCCAGCCCTTTTAATAAATGAGAATGCTGTGTAAAACTCCTCGAAAAAAGTCACTGAAGACTTTTCAGTGGAGACAGAAAACATTACATGCCCCACTGAAGACTTCGTAAAATCCCCACTCTTACTCCCTTTCCCCAAACACCAGGCATAATGGGGGGTGGGTAGGGGACACCCCTGCCACCAGCCCTGCAGATGCAAGGCTTTTCTGCCCTCCACAGTGTCTCCATTCTAACACAGCCCCTCTCAATCCCATACCCATCAGCAAAGACCACTGTAGTTACCCAACCCTCCCTCCTTAGAAGGTATGAGGGTGA
>NW_007762525.1:5932-6346 GCF_000696425.1 Galeopterus variegatus
ATTTTTTCACTTTTAAAGCATATGATCGACAAATTATAGACACAGTTGCATTTAACGTTTTCCTTCCATTCTCTTAGATTATATTACTTTTTGTATTTTAATAGATGTAAAACCTAAAAAGCCCAGCTCTTTCCTGACCCTTCGGCAAAGATGAAGAGTCAGAGAGAAAAAATTCTAAAGGATGCACTCTTCTTATATACTTCTTGCTATGGGTTAAATGTTTCCCCCCAAAATTCATATATTAGAAATTTGACCCCCATTGTAAGAGTGTTAGGAGGATGGAAAATCCAATTATGATATTTGAAAGATAGGGCCTTTGAGAGGTGATTGGAACTGAGGACTGAGGACCATGCCCTAGTGAATGGATTGATCCCTTCATGGAGTAATGGGTTGATGGTTTAATGGGTGGCAAAG
>NW_007762526.1:0-492 GCF_000696425.1 Galeopterus variegatus
TCCTTTACTGGCTTCCTACCCAAAAGTCTTACCCATCTATCAGAGCCATCTGCCTAAAAATGCAGTCTTGATTTATTACTAGACCATTTGATAGCTTTCTACTATCTACTGGCTAAAGCCTAAACTCCTTAATATGTCCCAAATGCACTCCGTTTCCAAATCCCGTCTTTTCAGCCTCAATTTTTTGATTTCCTACCTTGTACTTTACTCTGCAGGAAAACCAAATTATTTGCATCTATCCCTAATCCCATGCTGTTTCTTGATTTCTGTCTTAGTCCATTTGGGCTGCTATCACAAAATACCGTAAACTGGATAGCTTATAAACAACAGAAATTTATTTTTCTCGGTTCTGCAGGCTGAGAAATCCAAGATCAAGACTCCGGCAGATTTGGTGTTTAGTGAGGGCCTGTTCCGTGGTTCACAGTTGGCGCCTTCTCACTGTGTCCTCACACAGTGAAAGTGGCAGGGCAGCTCTGTGGGGCCTCTTTCATG
>NW_007762526.1:5620-6346 GCF_000696425.1 Galeopterus variegatus
TCCCAGCCTCATGAGATGTGGGGCTCTATGCAGGAGGTAAGGCATCTTGCCTAAGGGTCCCTGAGGATTCTTTCAAATGGGAAAGAGTAAATAACCCCAACTCCCTTTCCTGAGATTCTGAGTTAGGAAGATATACTGGGGTGAACCAGAATAGATACCTACATAGTCTTTGTGGCAAAGAAGGGTGATATGTTTCCTAAAGAGTGTCATGAACATAAAGAGAGAAGATGCTGGGCTAACCCTGGAGCTACATCAGGAAAGAGGAAGGGGGAAGACAGTTTTCTGTCTTTGAAGTAGCCAAGGTGAGAAGCCCTGGAGTGTGACCCAAACCATTCTCCTTTTCTTATTTATTATATCCCGTCAGACACCAAATCTTTCTGATTCCAGTTTCCAAATATCTCTTTCTCTTTCTCCCCTTTCGATTTCATTGTCGTTGATCTGAGTCAGTCTCTCATCATCACTCAGCTGGACAATTGCAAAGAATCCTTTACTGGCTTCCTACCCAAAAGTCTTACCCATCTATCAGAGCCATCTGCCTAAAAATACAGTCTTGATTTATTACTAGACCATTTCATAGCTTTCTACTACCTACTAGCTAAAGCCTAAACTCCTTAATATGTCCCAAATGCACTCCGTTTCCGAATCCTGTCTTTTCAGCCTCAATCTTTTGATTTCCTACCTTGTACTTTACTCTGCAGGAAAACCAAATTATTTGCATCTATCCCT
>NW_007762527.1:0-822 GCF_000696425.1 Galeopterus variegatus
GTAAGTCACCCGGTTTATGATATTTGTTACAGCCGCCCAAACAGACTAAGACACTGGCCTATAGGCCAGAGTTTCTCAAACACTCTCAATTTCACAGTGCCCTTAGTATCTCAGTAATTTTTCTACAATGATTCCTAGACCAAAAAATAAATAAATAATTTAAAAAACTAACAGGTTCAATTTATTAAGAGATTAGGTCCAAACTGCTTAACAAGTTTTTACATCCTAATAATTGAATATCTGTTTGAAATTTTAATACATGCAAATGGAAAGAAAAATATTTTTCATTCTTAAACAATTATTTACTGATATATATCTGCCTATTGCATACTGCACAATTTCTTGACACATCAGGGAATCAGACTGAACACCAACCATGACCTTATGTGATGTTCCACTTTGATTTTCATGCAGTACTTGCTTCAAAGATATATTGTCCAAAGTAATATGGTGAAATCTAATACTGAAACTGTAAATTCCATTGAGCTATTAGTTTCTGTGGTATCCAACAGATATTGAAAATTTTAAATATCCTACAACAACCCATGCCACTGGGGTGGTTTGAGAACTATGGAGATAGACAAATATTCTTAGAGAAGACACAATGTTGTGTACATAAAACAGTAAGTTGACTTATTAAAATTAAAAGCTACTGCTCATCAAGAAACAGATAAATGAAAAGGTAAAACCACAAACTATGACAAAATATTCACAAAATACATACCTGTAAAACGATTTGTATCCAGAATATTTAAAGAATGCCAAAAAATAAATTGATCGTAAAAAGACAATCCAAGTAAAAAATCTAGTAAAAGGCTTGAG
>NW_007762527.1:2571-4123 GCF_000696425.1 Galeopterus variegatus
ATCTGCTTGAGAGCAGCAGAGTGGATACACAGTAAATAACAGGAGTAAAGAAAACAAGAACAATTTTGCTCAGTTGATGTATAGAAAAATGAAGAGACAAAGATTATCAATCACAAAAGGGTCTTACCATGAAATCAAAGAAGTTTTCCTGGATGACCCTCAAAAAAGAAGGATATGACCTATATTATATAATGGCCAACCAGGATATTGAGAGCCAGGAAACTGAGAAAGTTCAAACAAGATAAATAATGGGAGAAAAAATTAAGCAGAAAAAGATATGGCCAATACTGTCAAAGATAATTAAAAAACAAATACTTAAATTCTGTAGAACTGTCTTATGTATGTCAAGGAATTTATAACATATCTGGCACTACTGGCTAACATTTGTCAAGCACATATCTTATGCTGGACGCTATGCTCACTTAATCCTTAAAACAACTCTATGAGATAGGTATCCTAACTTATGAATGAGGCCTAATTAATTTCCCAGAAGTCACACAACTGATAAGTTGTGGGGTCACGATTTAAAACCAAATTCTGACTCACGAGCCCATGTTCTTTCTTGACACTCTCTACTGACTCCAAAGAAGGGCAGATTTATTTTTTAAACTTCCCAGACCGCAGCGGTAGCACACCCTGTCAGTCAGTACATGGGGAGGTGTTAAGAGCCATTTCCCTCTCCTTCCTACCTTGCATTAGAAAGTCTGCAAATGCTCCTTATTCTCCTTCCCAGCATCCTTTGTAGCCAGGGGTGGCAGGACAACCCAGACCNACAACATCTCCCAAAGCTTCCTAAAACAACAACGAAAAAACTCAAAGTCAAATTAAACCCCTCAGTAAACAGGAACAAGCTAAACACTAAATCCCCTGTAATTTAGATAGTACACATTTTACAGTTGAGGACCACATTCTTTGGTCTTCCTCACAACCCTTTAAAAATCAGGGCTGGCTGGTTAGCTAACTCATAGCTCAAAAAGTTACAGTGTGGTACCGATAACATCAAGGTTAAGGGTTCAGATCCCTGTACAGGCCAGCCACCAAAAAAAAAAAGTAAAAACTATTTTTAATTTAGGAGCTGCAAGAAACAGACCACTGGCCAGATTTGCCCCATAGGCTGTCGTGACCCTAGTCACAAACCATATGTCCCAAACAAGACTTCTATCTCTTCTGAGCACAAACACATTGTACTTTTCCACCTCTGCAGTTTTCCTTACGGTACTACCCCTACTGCGTGTGCTGAAATCCTACTCATTGATTCTACAAATAGTAGACCTCACGCCTTATACTCCCCCTGAAGACTCTGACTCCAGGAAGAAATGGTCTCTCCAACAGGTGAGTGAATTACAACCCCTTACACTATTCAGGTGATATCTATCATGTAATGTTTTGTATGTTGTTTCCATGTATGTGATTCCTTTCACAGATAAACCCTAAGAGGTAAGGACAACATCTTACACAATGTTTTACAAAACATCCTGTGCCAGCCCTCGTAGTAGGTACACATACATGCCAATGAAGATATAACTGTCAGTGATTCTCAATACCCAAGAAT
>NW_007762527.1:6098-6346 GCF_000696425.1 Galeopterus variegatus
AAAAATGATTTAACCTTTAAAAAAATGTGCCTCTTTAGGTAGAGCTGACCTAATGGGTTCACTGCAACTTGGCTACAAAGTGAAATTTTATAGGAATGAAACTGACTTCCTGGAACAATTATAACTTGATTAAGTTCTTAAAATTCTATTTTCATCAAATTCAAGCCTGCCCTTGAAAAGTGGATACCTTCGTTTAAAGAAGAAAACTAAGAACAGAACTCAACAGTCACCTGACAAGCCACTAATTG
>NW_007762528.1:0-461 GCF_000696425.1 Galeopterus variegatus
TAGACTACTTTTATAGTGATATAGATCATAGACCTAACTGTAAAATGTAAAACTTCCAGAAGAAAACAGAATAGCTACATTACTTTGGGTTGAGCACATTCTATGAAAGAAAATAGTGGTAAATTAGACTTTATCAAAATTAAATTTTTGCTTTGCAGAGGATAGTCTTAAGAGAATGATAAGATATGCCACAGACTGTAAGAATATATTTTCAAATCAAATATTTTATAAGAGACTTGTATCCAAAATATATAAAAAACTCTCAAAACTCAGTAATTAGAAAACAGTTTTTAAATGGACAAAAACACTTGAATAGGCGTTTCACCAAAGAAAATATGTGAATGGTAAGTAAAGATATGACAAAAAATGCTCATGAGCAAAATGAAATTTAAAACTGCACTGAATAGGGCCGGCCCGGTGGCGCACTGGATAGTGCGCCGCTTGGGAAGCGCGGCGGCGCT
>NW_007762528.1:6030-6346 GCF_000696425.1 Galeopterus variegatus
TGGAGACTCCCAAGCCCCCTCAGCTCTGACATTCTGCAAACCTGCAGACTCAACACCACGTAGATGCCACCAAGGCTTCTGGCTTGTATTTTCCAAAGCTTCTGGTCTAGCCACAGCTGAAGCAGTCAAAGCAGCTGGGGTGCTGGTGCTGGAAGCAGCTTCCTGAGGTGGCCCTGGGCAGCCAGCCTGTGGAGGGCACCTCAGGCCTGTTTCCCAAGACCATTCTGTCTCCCTAGCCCTCTGGGCCTGTAATGGAAGACAAGCCTCCAAGATCTCTGAAATGCCTTCAAGGTCTTTTTTCCCTTCTTGTGGTAAT
>NW_007762529.1:0-576 GCF_000696425.1 Galeopterus variegatus
GGTCATCTTGACAGTATTGATGCTTCCAGTTTATGAATTTGGGATGCTTTTGCATTTTTGTATTTCTTCTTAATTTGTTTAATCAGTGTTTTATAGTTTTCCTTGTAGAGATCTTCTACCTCCTTAGTTAAATTTGTTGCTCAGTTTTTTGTTTTGTTCTGTTTTATTTTTTGTAGCTATTGTAAACGGGATTGTTTTCTTGATTTCTTTTTCTGCTAATTCATTGTTGGTGTACAGAAATGCTACTGGATTCTGTCTGCTGATTTTGTATCCTGCAACTTTACTGATTTTGTTTATCAGGTCTGTTTATCAGGTCTCTCTATATAAAATTATGTCATCTGCAAACAGGAACACTTTGAAGTCCTTTTACATCTTTCTTTCTCTTGCCTAATTACCCTGGCTAGGACTTTCAGTACTATGTTGAATAAAAGTGGTGAGAGTGTACATCCTTGCCTCGTTCCAGTTCTTTGGAGGAAACATTATGATGTCAGCTGTGGGCTTGTCATATATAGCCTTTATTGTATTAAGATGCTTTCCTTTTATACCTAATTTGTGGAGAGGTTTTATCATAAAGCA
>NW_007762529.1:6019-6346 GCF_000696425.1 Galeopterus variegatus
CAATTTTAACAGAAGTTTTTATTGCACAAGTTTGGATCTCCTGTGAGCAAAGTCATGCCCCATGTGGGTGACATGATTGGAGGAGCATTAGGAACATTGTCTACATCAGCAAGTCACCGAGTCTGTTAGTAGAAAGAATTCTTTCCTTCTAGAAATTTTCTCAGATTTTAAGAATCTCCTATGAACATGTAAATACACCTTAAGCTTTTTGCAGCCAAAGCGGGACTGACATTACATTTTTTTTCCAGCTGATGTTCCTTCTCCGACGAGTAAAGAACCAAGCCTTGGCAGGAATAAAGCACTGACTAGATAACCGAAGTGGGGAAC
>NW_007762530.1:0-359 GCF_000696425.1 Galeopterus variegatus
GTCTGTCTGTGGTTAGCAACAAGGGGCCATTACAGATTTCCAGGCAGAACATCTGTCTGAGCCAATCGTAAGCAATCTCACCCCTCTGCAGTAAGTTGGTTGGTTTCTTGGGTGACCTGGAGCTGGCCTAAGGCAAATGTGCTTCTGGTCCTTCCAAATGAAGACTTCTTTACCTGCAGCACAAAGTGAGCTCTGTATGATTTTCTGGGAAGCTCAAAATTTTGAAAAAGTGTCAACTCACCTAAGAGCTGTTCAACTATATTATCAGTATATTGTTCCATGCCCAGAACAAACTCTACTTGTGTAGAGAGCTCCCTTAATGCATTCATTTTCTTGTTCTGATAGACTACATAGATTGA
>NW_007762530.1:5920-6346 GCF_000696425.1 Galeopterus variegatus
GATGGAGCAGGTGCCTGGGAAATGGCCTGGGTGAGCCGGCAAGTCAGTGAGAAAGGGAAAAGAGCAAACATTTTAGTAATAAGTAACTCAAAAATTTTGTTTTCCCCTAATCCTTGCTGAGATATTTATAAGTAAAAAGTGGAGGTAACCAATATACAAGAAGTTTCATTCTGTTTTGCAAAAAAATTCTTTTTTTTTTTTTTTTTGTGACCGGTAACGGGATCACGACCCTAGGCTTGGTGTCACCCTCAGCGTGCTCAGCCAGTGAGCGCACCAGCCATCCCTATGAAGGATCCGAACCCGCAGTCTTGGCGCTCCCAGCTCCGCACTCACCCAAGTGAGCAATGGGGTCGGCCCCCCCAAAATTAATTCTTTTTTTTTTTTTTCCTTTTTGTCTTTTTTCGTGTCCGGCAACGGATCGCAACC
>NW_007762531.1:0-823 GCF_000696425.1 Galeopterus variegatus
CCCCCCCACCTCAGCCAAACACACCTGGTAAAAAGTTCAGCTCTTAACCCATTGCAGCTGAACATGGCTTGAGAAAACCATGCTTGTTAAATTCCTAGGCCCTAAGTGAGGTCTGAGGGATAAGGTCATAATTACCTAGTCTGTTTCCTTCCCAACTCTCATAGAAAATTTTTCCATACTTTCTCCTTTCTCTTCAAGCTCCCAGCACCTTCTCATTCTCAACTGATGACTTTGATTTGTATTTTACTGAGGAAATAGAAGAAAGCAGAAGACACTTTCCACATGTTCCTGACTACCTGTGTCTGTGTCCCTTCCGTCTGCCTTCCTTCTTGGTCACGTGGAAGAACTGTCTTCATTCCTACCTAAAGCCACCCCCTGACACTTACATAGTAGATCCTTGCCTTTGCTAACCTACTGAAGGACATCATTCCAATGTTTGGCTGCCCCATCTTGTACATCATCAAATTATTCTTCTCTACTATCAACAAACATGCTGTTACCTCATCCTCCCACCAACCCACTGAAAAGGGGTTTAATAAGCTGGTTTAGTATTCCAGTCTAATGGCCAGTTCTCAGTCCTCATTTGACTTGACTTCTCCACAGCACTAGACACAGTCGATCACTCTCTCCTTGAAATACATTCTTCTCTCAGTTTCCAGGACCCCAAAGTCTACTGGTTTTCTTTCTCCCTTATCAGCTGGTCCTTTTCAGTCTCCTTTGCTTGTCCTTCATCCTCGAGGTTGCTCAACCTTGTGGTGCCTCAGTGAGTCTCCATCCCACATGTTCTCTTCTTGAACTATGCCCCCTCCTCGGGGACCTCATC
>NW_007762531.1:5549-6346 GCF_000696425.1 Galeopterus variegatus
TTCCCAAGAGTTGACAGGCAACACCGAGGGTCAGACTGTTATTTGTGGATGTGATTTCAAAAAGAGACCAGTCAGTATGATTGTTTCTTCTTCTAGCCAAATTTAGTTGCACAGGGACAGGTGAGGAGTGGGTAGAGAAAGTCAGATTGGGTTGAGGCTGGAGTTTTGTCACGTAGTTATGACTGAAGGAGAGGTGACATTGGAATTGGAGGTGTCTGCAAAGAAAGCTTATAATGTTGACCATGGGATTTGAGCCAAGTATGAAGAGAAGTGAGGACTGAGCAGGAGGGAATGAGCGATGAAAGTGAGGAGACAGTAGGGTCAACCATTGCTGGGGTGTAAGATGGAGTGAGGTGATGGTAAGAGAGTGGGATGTTTGAAACTGGGATTTGGATGGGATGCACTTGTTGGCAATGGTTGGGACTAACGTGTCACCATGGAGGTGGTAGCTAAGGTGAGATTGAGGACAAGGTCCTTGCTGGTGAAGAGTCAAAGACTGGCAGGCTAATGAGTTGAATGTATCACCTCCATGGGGTATTGAAATCCCCAGGAATTATGACAGGAGTAGTGTGGGAGAGAGTCAGTGAGTTCAGTGACTGTGAGTTTTGTCAATGACTATAATAATAAGGGGTGGCAAATATCTTTTTATACTATTTTTATGAGCATGACTATTTCATTCCATCAGTATAGCCTTCAGTTTCTTGAAGTTGGTCTAAGTCATCTCCAAATTCCGCATTTGTTCTAAAATTCTCTTACTTGAATACACACACACACACACACACACACACACACACACA
>NW_007762532.1:0-294 GCF_000696425.1 Galeopterus variegatus
ATGGAAGAATATATTTGCAAACCATACAGCCAACAAGGGCTTAATTTCTGGAATATACAAGAGCCACAAACAACTTAACAATAAAAACAAAAATGAAAACAAAAAAAAAACCCACAATCCAATTCAAAAATGGTCTAAAGATCTAACCAGACATTTTTCAAAGGAAGACATGTAAATGGCCAACAGGTGAATAAAAAAATGCTCAACATCACTGTTCATCAGGGAAATGCAAGTCAAAACCACATTGAGATATTATCTCACCCCAATTAAACTAGCCATTATCAAAAAGACTGA
>NW_007762532.1:2450-3670 GCF_000696425.1 Galeopterus variegatus
TTCTCATGCATTTATGGTGACATATATCTCTCTTTTAATTTCAGATGTAGGACACCCTTGAAGATTTGTTGAAGAGCTGTCCTTGTAGTGGTGAATTCTCACAGTTTTTGTTTGTCTAGGAAAGATACTACTTATCCTTCGTTACTGTAGAAAAGCTCCGATGGGTGTAGTATTCTTGGTTGTCAGGTGTTTTTTTTTTTTTTCTTTTAACACTTTGAATATGTCATCCCACTCTCTCCTGGCCTGTCGGGTTTCTGCTAAGAAGACTGCTGCTAGCCTGATGAGGATCTCCTTATAGTTGATTTGATGCTTTTCTATTGCTGTTTTTAGAATTCTACCTTTTCCTTTAGCGTCTGATAATCTGTCTCAGGGAGGTTCTTTTTGCATTGAATCATCATCCTGATACCAAAATCAGGCAAAGGCACAACAAAAAAAGAAAGCTACAGGCCATTATCTTAGATGAATGTAGATACAAATATATTCAAGAAGATATTAGCAAACAGAAAACAACAGCACATCAGAAAAATTGTGTACATGATCAAGTGGGATTCATCTCAGAGATGCATATGATTATTATTAAATGCAGAAAATACATTTGTTGAAATTCAGCATCCCTTCATGATAAAGACCCTCAACAAATTAGGTTTAAAAGAAAAATATCTCAACACAATAAAAGCCACATATGACAAACCTACTCCTACCATCATCCTAAATTGGGAGAAACTAAAAGCTTTTCCTTTGAGAACAGGAACAAAACAAGGATGCACACTGTCACCTCTCCTATTCAAAATAGTAATGGAAGAATTAGCCAGAGCAATCAGGCAAGATAAAGAAATAAAGGACACCAAATTGGAAAAGATGAAGTCAAATTGTCACTGATCAGAGATGACATGTTCCTAAACAGAGAAAAAGCCATAAACTCTACCAAAAATCTCCTAGAACTAATAAACGAATTCAGGAAAGTTGCATTATACAAAATCAACACGTAAAAATAAGTAGCCTTCCTATCCTCCAAAAACAAACAAGCAGAAAAGAAAATCAAGAAAGCAAGCCCACTTACAACAGTTATCAAAAGAATAAAAATACCAAGGAATAAATTTAACCAAAGAGGTGAAAGTTCTCTACAACTAGAATTACAAAATCCTACTGAAAGAAATTTTTAAAAAGACAACCAACAGAGTGGGAGAAAATATTTGCAAAATATACATCTGACAAAGGAT
>NW_007762532.1:5494-6345 GCF_000696425.1 Galeopterus variegatus
GAACAACAAAAGACCCCAAATAGCCACAGCAATCCTTAGCAAAAAAATAACCATAAAATAGGAGGCATTACACTACCTGACTTCTAATTATACTACAAAGCTGTAGTAACCACATCAGCATTCTACTGGCATAAAAACAGACCCATGGATCAATGGAACAGAATAGGGGACCAAGAAATCAACCCAGGTACTTACAGATATCTGATCTTTGATAAAGGCACCAAGAACATACATTGAGGAAAAGACAGCTTCTGCAGTAAATGGTCCTGAGAATACTGGACATCCATGTGTGGAAGAATAAAACTAGACCCATAGCTCTCATCATGTACCAAAATCAACTCAAAACAGATTAAAGATTTAAGTATAAGACTTAAAACTATAAAACTCCTAGAAGAAAACATAGGGGAAACATTTCAGATGTAGGACTGAGCAAGACTTTATGAGTAAGACTCCAAAAGCACAGAAAACTAAAGAAAAAATAAACAAATGAGATTATATCAAATGAAAAACTTCTGCACAGCAACAGAAACAATCAACAGAGTGAAAAGACCACCTACTGAATGGAAGAATATATTTGCAAACCATACAGCCAACAAGGGCTTAATTTCTGGAATATACAAGGGCCACAAACAACTTAACAATAAAAACAAAAATGAAAACAAAAAAACCCACAATCCAATTCAAAAATGGTCTAAAGATCTAAACAGACATTTTTCAAAGGAAGACATGTAAATGGCCAACAGGTGAATAAAAAAATGCTCAACATCACTGTTCATCAGGGAAATGCAAATCAAAACCACATTGAGATATTATCTCACCCCAATTAAACTAGCCATTATCAAAAAGACTGA
>NW_007762533.1:0-604 GCF_000696425.1 Galeopterus variegatus
TTAAGAAAGAAAAAATGAGAAAGGTTTGTTATTTTGCTTAACTTTTTCCTTAACAAAATATCAAAGGCCAGTAATATGGATGCCAATACCTAAGAAATGGAATCAACCTCAATGCCCATCAATAGATGAATGATTAAAAATAAAACTGTAGTATATATACACGTTGAATACTACTCAGCTATAAAAAGATATCCTGTCATTTGCAGCAACATGGATTGTACTGGAAACTATCACGTTAAGTGAAATCAGGCACAGAAAGACAAATACCACATGATGTCACTCATATGTGGAATCTAAGAAAAGTTAAAAGGAGGTTTTCACAGAAGTAGAGAGTCAAATAATGGTTACCAAAGTCAGGAGGAGTGGAGGAGAGGTAGGGGATTCATGGGTACAAAACTATGCTGTCTACCCTAAGTGAATCATTGTACAGTGTATGCATGTATTGAAACAAAACACTGTACACAACAAAAATGTACAAGTAAATGTAAAAAAAAAAAAAAACCCTCCAGGAGGCACAGTTTTCAGTCTCCCACATGACTGTCATGTGACTGGTGCTCCCTACAGGGCATAACCTGATAATTTGACAACTAATCACTGAACATTT
>NW_007762533.1:5519-6345 GCF_000696425.1 Galeopterus variegatus
AACACTGAGGGTTGCGATCCGTTGCTGGACACAGAAAAAAGACAAAAGACAAAAAAAAAATAATAATAATAATAATAATAATATTGTTTAAGTAAGTTGAGACTAGAAACATCCTGTATATTTCTGTAGTTTCTATACCTATGTGTATATAGTAAGGTGGTCACAGTTTAAGAACTGAGCTTAGTTCTTTTCATAATTCCGTTTTATTATTTTTACAAAGCTAAGCTTAAATCTCCTATGTAAATATTGTTAAGGAAAGGTAACTGATTCAGACAAAACCAACGTTCAATTCAGTGATAATCCTGATGCCAAACATTGTGTATATTAGACACTGTGAAGAAAAGATTCAGCGGCAAACATTATTCAAGTTTATATGTACTATTCCATGCACAGTGAAGCTCAGGACTACTGTTTAATGAATTGGATGCACTCATTAAGTAATTACCATTCTGAGCATTGCTTTATACCAGGTATTTAAGAAACTATGTTTTAAATTCTCATCATGAGCTGGAATTTCCCTTTGCATTTGCAACAGAATAATGGACAGACTATTATTATCCACTCACATGCTGAAATGGGCAGAAGGAAAACAGACAAAAGAGCACTGTAATCACAATTGTCTTCTTGCCACTTAGGCATTTCTGTGCTTCTCAGGCATCTTCAGTTTAAAGTCCCTGCTGAGGACTTGAGGCCCCTGCATCGTCCCCTCTGCACCTGCTCCTCTACGCACTGGGGCCCAGCTCTGCTTCTGACACACACGACAAAGCAGTTCTCGATGCACCTGTGTTGAAAACAGGTAAAAATACTGGTGATAAGAACATATTAA
>NW_007762534.1:0-1224 GCF_000696425.1 Galeopterus variegatus
CCCAGTGAGCAAACCGGCCATCCCTATATGGGATCCGAACCCACGGCCTTGGTGTTATCAGTACCGCACTCTCCCGAGTGAGCCACGGGCCAGCCCTTGGTGGTGTATTTCTTAAAGAACTACAGCTAGTGGACCTCTCTCCCAAGGTAAAAAGAACTCAGCACCTGGGAGCCCAAGACTTCCAAGATGGTTGTACGTCCCAATTTCTTTCATCTGTTATGGTGAAATCAGGATGGTGAAAGTATGCAACTCAATATTCTATATCTAGGTGGGAAAGGGAAGGGGGGCATTAACAAATTAGTAAAGGGTCACAAAAATGATTACATTTTGCAATGATGAATATACTAATTATCCTGATTTGATCATCACATATTGTAAATAGGTACTGATATTCAACTCCGTACCCCACAAATATGCATAATCAATTATGTTTTAATTAAAAAAGAAAAAACTTTCTATATCTCCCTTGAAAATCTAGAATTTAAGAGTACCAAGTACTGGAAATAAAAAGTGCATGTCATTTAGTATTCACTTGCCCTATATGAATTATTCTTTACCTTACTTCATCCAGAACCTCAGGATTTAATACAGGGAACAATCATGTTTCCAAAGGGAAAGTCACTCCTTTTGGAAGGAATTCTATGCACCCTCTTACTAGCAAATTTTCGGAATACAACCTCTATGAAATAGGTGAAAATTTCATGGAGAAAAGAATCTGGAAATATGCAGAAGACCTATTTATATTCTAGAATGATTTATTATTCAAAATAACAGACAAAAGGAAAAATTAAAATCCCAAAAGGGAATCCTCCATTTAAAAAGAGGCTACATTTCTTATAGCTATTGGAATAAACTAGTAGCATTGATGATATCCATTCTGACTACAGAATGAAAAGACTCAAGCCAATCCAAATAGCATAAACAGGGGCTAGCCAGTTAGCTCAGTTGTTTAGAGCATGTTGCTAATAACAGCAAGGTCCAAGGTTTGATCCCTGTACCAGCCAGCTGCAAAAAAACCCAAAAAACCAAGTTAACATAAAGGCCTAGAATGAATGAAAAGAATTCAGAGCCTAAAATATATTAAATTTCAAAAATGTCCTCCCATATTTCCAAGTCAGTAAGAAAGGAGATACCCATCTGATAGAGTTTGGATGTGTTGTCCACACCAAAACTCATGTGGAAATCTGATCCCCAATGCGGCAGTGCTGGAAGCTGTTTGAGTCA
>NW_007762534.1:2576-3610 GCF_000696425.1 Galeopterus variegatus
CCTGCACCAGATGCAGCTGTCCCAGAATTGTAAGCCAAATAAACCTCTGTTCTTTATAAATGACCCAGTCTCAGGTATTCTGTTACAGCAACACAAAATGAACTAATATACCATCTCATCCAGTCAAGCTTCAGAAAGCCTGTCCTCTCTTCCCCGGCTACCTTCTGGGGATATCTGCCTCTCACTAGTCCTTGTTGAAGGGTCAGCCTCATGAAGATTCATAACACCCCCAGTCCTGCCACTGCTGACTCAATGAGACAGCCAATCCATAAGCTCTCCTATTACCTATAGCATAAAAGAAGAGCTGAGCCAATTTAATTCCTTCTCTGAGGAATTTAAACCAGTATATCTTGGGAAAATAAATTAATTAACTGTGGGAGTAGAAATAGAAAAATTATAATACAGTACTCTCTCTTAAACTTTCAGTATAAAAAATTATCTGGGCAGCTTGTTAAAAAAGCAGTCCTCCTGGTTGCACATTCAGTGATTCTTATTCAGTAAAATCTGGGAGTAAGACTTGGAACCCTTCCCTTTTAACAAGTATCTCAAGTAATAGTGATGTAGGAAGTCTACAGATCACACAATGAAAATACTGAGATAGAAAAGAACCTAAGGATAAAAGCCAAAGTTATGTGAATGCAAAAGTCAAATGCTAGAAAAACACTATAAAGTGGGGAAGTTGAACAATAGGGGAGAAAAATGTATATATTAACAGTAGAACCTGAAGCCACTGTTTGGCTTTTCCACAGGGCTTGCTCTGCTAACAGGACTTGCCTTATCACAGTTCCTGTCTTCTAGTAACCAGTTAGTTCAGCTTTTCCTGAGCTTCTGATCATATACACCCTTAAAACAAATCTCTTATGACTTGAGGTAACTTGAATGCAGACAAAAAAGCTAAATAAACTTCATATACCAAAAATAAATTAGTTTCTCCTCTATGAGAGGGAAATATAAAATAGTCAAAACATCTCCTGAAATTAAGAATGGAGAACATAAAATCCTCAGTTAAAAATGCAAAAGATATCTCCATTTCA
>NW_007762534.1:5162-6345 GCF_000696425.1 Galeopterus variegatus
ATACGGACCGGTTCCCGCTCACTGGCTGAGCGAGGCGCGGGAGCAACACCGAGGGTTGCGAGCCCTTGCCGGTCCCCGGTCCAGTACGGGGGCGACACTGAGGGTTGCCGGACACGGAAAAAGACAAAAAAAAAAGAAAATTTTGTTTTGAAAAACCAAAAACATATGGTCATTATTTTTCGGAGTAGATAAAAATTACTCAGCAGAAAACTTCCTACTCCTTGGTGAATTTCCTTCACTAGTCAATTCTCAGTAAGGAAGCCATGGCAAAAATACAAGTACTCAGACTTAACTGGAAATAATCATCTCGGATGTGAAAAACTATACACTTTTACAAACTCTGCCAAGAACCCTTAGCCAAATTCAAATCCACAACTGTCATTTTACTAAAATCCAAATTTCCAAGCTAAGAGGAAAAAAGAGCAACTGCTTAAATTTGTCCTACCCACTTCACAAAATGGTTGAGAATAAGCAAGTGCTTTATGAAATGTAAAATTATACAAACGTGAGTTATCACTATTAACAACTCTGTTATATTTTCATTACCTAAGAATTTACGTTTTTCCAATACCTAAATTTTGTTTAGACTAATATCTCATCTTACCTATTTTCTTTTTTTGTTGGCGACCAGCTGACTCTGTTATTGTTTCCTTCTTCTTTTCCACTGTAAACAACATAACATAGTAAAAATTATGCATTACACTAAAGAAACAAAGATTTCTTTATCACAGTTGAACCAATGAAAGAAGCTTACAAGAAAGTTACACACTGACTTTGATTATGGTCATGACTAAGTTAAGTTAATTGGCCTGCTCTCACAACTACTGACAGTAAAAAGTAGACACATTCTAAGAATAAAACAATAATTGTAAGCATCATTAATTAAGTATTCATAAAGGATTGTATTAAGACACAATCAGAATCAAGAGAGATGATTTTCAGACTATCAGCTGAGGATGATTACCTTAGCTAGTGTCAAAGCACAATTTTCAAATTCTGCTCTCTCAGACAACTGGTAAAATAGGTATTGATGCTTTATCAAAGAGATGCAAAATTCAATTTGACTCTAATATTGCAAATGAAATTTAAAGTGCTGACCAAAATAAAATGTGTGTGTTTGTGTATATTGGGTATCTAAGTAACAAGTACTATTCTAGGTAGACAAAAAGATAAAACATCATAC
>NW_007762535.1:0-278 GCF_000696425.1 Galeopterus variegatus
ACAAAAAAAAAAAAAAAAAAAAAAAAAAAAAAAAAAAGGAGAGAGAAGATCCAAATAACTAAAATCAAAAATGAAAAGGGAGACATTACAACTGACACCACAGAAATACAAAGAATTTTTAGAGACTATTATAAACAACTGTATGACAACAAATTTGACAATCTGGAAGATATGGATAAGTTTTTAGACAAATATAAATTACCAAGACTGAACCAATAAGAGACAGAAAACCTGAACAGACCAATAACAAGCAAGGAGATTGAAGCACTAATTAGCAA
>NW_007762535.1:5402-6345 GCF_000696425.1 Galeopterus variegatus
AATTTTTTTTTTAGCTCTAAGAGTTTTTTTTTTTTTTTTTTTTTTTTTTTTTTTTTTTTTTTTTTTTTTTTTTTTTGGTGGAGTCTTTGGTTTCCTATATATATTATCATGTAATGTGCAAACAGGGAAAATTTAATTTCTTCCTTTTTAGTTCAGATGCCTTTTATTTATTTTTCTTGCCTAATGGCTATGGCCATTTTTACTTTGAACCATTTCTGGCTAATGTTTATACTGCCTTTGCAAGAGAAAAAAAAAAACAAAAAACAAAAAAAAAACCGATGCTGTCTGGAGGAGGTTCCCTCTTCATGAAAGATGTTTTTTAAAAAATCATTTCTCTTTATTACCTGATTTAAACTTTTCCTGTATACTTCACTCAAAAGGTTTCTTCTGTCTGTGTCTTTATTTCCTTTCCCACATTCTGTCAATTCTCTTGTTTTTTAAATCATCCTCACCTGTGTTTCGGTCTTCTTTTTCTTCTCCATGATCCTATAGATATTGAGATAGAGAATTCCTTAGCATAGAGAGAAGACCCACCAGGGTTTAACTTCAACCTATATTTCCAGACTTATGCTTCTTTTTTTTATTACTATTCACTTTTGCAAACTTCCCCCCTTGAAAATGTGTCCTAAGTTATAAATATGTCCTAAGTTACACAGCACCAATGAGGATGTTTTCAGAAAATATGACTTCAGTGGCCTAGATAAATGGATACCTATTATTTCACATAACAAAATCCCAGAGAGAGTGATTCCAGTGTTGGTTGATTCAGTGGCATAATGATGTCATCAAAAATTCAGGTTCTTTCCTTTTTCCTCTCTGCTATCTTCAGCATATTATTTCTGTTCTCCTCATGATCACAAATTGTCTGAAACCAGCTCCATTGAGTTGCATTTTCAAACAAATAAAGAGGTTTTGTTTTGTTTTGTTTTTAAATCTGCAGACA
>NW_007762536.1:0-309 GCF_000696425.1 Galeopterus variegatus
ACTTTATAAGCCACGCTCAGGCTACCTGTGCTGACCACCAGTCCATTCTGGATGCAGTGTAGGGTGGAGACCATGAGCACCACGTTCATAGCAGAATTAGGGAAACAGAGACTCACAGAGGTCCTTTGGCTTCTGAAGTACCTACAGCAAGAAAGTTACTGTCAGCAATAGAACCCTGGTCTCTTTCACAGGAAATTCTATAAGAAGCAGGAAGAATGGAGGCACTACAAACCGAATCATCTCAGTAGTACTTTTGATGTCTACTTTTCTCCTGCACAGACCATTTAATTATCTGTAACTCAGGGTCAG
>NW_007762536.1:5982-6345 GCF_000696425.1 Galeopterus variegatus
AAAATGTCTACGCTACTCACAGTGATCTAGAGATTCAAAACAATCCCTATGAAAATACTAACGAACTTTTTTCACAGAAATAGAAAAAAAGCAATTCTAAAACTTGTATGGAACCACAGCACACCCCAAATTGACAAAGCAATTTGAACAAAAAGAACGAAGCTGAAGGCATCTCATTACCTGACCTCAAAATATGCTATGAAGCTATAGAAACTAAAATGGTATGGTATGAGCATAGGAAAAAATGCTCAAGTCACTAATCATCAGGAAGTTACAATTCAAAACCACAATGAGATATCACCTTGTTACTGTCAACAGGCTAGGCTTGCCCTCTCACACTAAACAAATGACCCAAAAGTCTAA
>NW_007762537.1:0-265 GCF_000696425.1 Galeopterus variegatus
TCCTAGTAGGGGTACTGGACAGTCAGGCAAATATAGGAATTCATGAGTTACTCTGTGACCCCCAAGGTGTCAAGCCCAGGCCCTGCAGAATAGCTGGTATGCTTGTGTCCCTGTAGCACCCATAACAGTGGCTTTTTGGTCTAAGAATGGAGCCACTGGGCTGGTGACTACAGAATGTTCTGCTCTAATGTCTACCATGGAAGCCATTGGTTGGCCCCCTGCTGTCATTTTGACCATAGGCTCCTGGGGGTTCAAGAACAGGGAT
>NW_007762537.1:5481-6345 GCF_000696425.1 Galeopterus variegatus
TCATGGGATAAATCTTCTGTTGCCGCGGGTGACCACACTGGCCAGTGGCCCCTGGACCCTTGTAGGGTCTTCTGCTTACTTATGATGGAGGTGGGAGGCCAAACCTGAGCCCAAATCCTATTTGGATTAGGATTTTTTATTTTTCCCTTGGGAAAAATATTTAATATCCCTGAGCCTCAGTCAACCCACGTAAGAAGACAGAAAGAATCACATTCAGCAAAGCTCTTCTTGGGGAGAATGTACTAAATTTGTGTGGAAGAAGTACATTGTGGTCAGATATGAAACCTCAAAAAACCTGTCCAGGAAAACTGCCCCCTGCAGAGAGTGGGTCTTGTTACCTGGAAAGCCACTGTTGTGTTAGCAGGAGTGTCCAGGCGTGGCAATGTGTGAGACGTTGTTTCTGGCGGGGAAATCTGGAAGAGGGAGAGTCCAAGATGCTTCCCACTTTCCTAAACTTGCCCTGGTCTGGTGCAGCCCAGAAGAGCTCTGGGGGGCGGACATGCCTTTGGAGGATTCGATGTGGTTTGTTTTAAGGCATTTGAGGTAACTCCCTCCTGGATCTTCCCTGAATCTTCAGTGAACTTTCCCTACTGACTTTGTTGTATGTTGGGGAGTTTGGTGAGGGGACCTCAAAGAGATGCTGAGTTCTGTGCTCAAGTCAGCACGGAGGGAAAAATCGGATTTGTGCATATGAATGCAATGATGAGGGGCAGCCAGTACCTAGTGGCACACATGAGCCCTGGTACAGACGAGTGCTCCACACGTGGTCCGGGAAGCGTGCTTCCTGCCCTACCCGACAGCCGATGGGCAGCGATCACTGTGCAAGGGCATCCTGTGTCCCTGCATTATACTGCAGGGATTGGG
>NW_007762538.1:0-439 GCF_000696425.1 Galeopterus variegatus
TCTCATTTAAAAACCAGCATCTGGCCTGCCAACAAGGCAGGATCCAGCATGCCACGCTGCCCAACTGCTGGGACCAGGGCTACATGCGCATGGAAAAAGCCCCCCCGCCCAGAGAAGCCTGCCTGCCACCCACCAACAAGCCTGCCTGTCAGAAGCAGACCAGGAGGACCAGCAGTACGTCCAAGGACGTGGTCCACAATAGCCACCACCACAGCTCCTACCGCTTCAAGGACAGCTAGTCGCCACAGAATCAGCAATGATCACTGTGCAGGTGTCCTGGTGCATATCAACTGCATTGACACAAGAAGAGTCACCAGAGGAGGCTGGGAAAGGAGGAGGAAGTCTTTTTCCTCAAAGGCCACTCCAGAGTAATAGAAGAAGCAACTGTCCCTCCAGATGACTAGAAATGTATGCAGTGGTTATTGAAGTACAAAAAAAC
>NW_007762538.1:2395-2967 GCF_000696425.1 Galeopterus variegatus
TGAAAATCAAACTTATATTCCTAACATGTAAACAAACCAATAAACAAGCAGAACCTATCCCCTGCTCTCACATGCTGTGAGAACTAACCAGTGGGATCTCACACATTCAGATTATACAAGAGCTAACTAATGAACTTTACCCAAGAAATTTTCTACCTATGATGAATTATCGTGCTAGGTCTCCTCCCAGTACAATGCTCTCTCTGTCTTCTCAAAGTTGACACCAAGTGATGACAAGCTGGGAATGTTTGAGAAAACAGAAGACAACCACCCGCTCGGGAAGTGGGAGACCTTCTCTCACCCTGTACTAGTTTCCTTCTGTCAGTTTCCTGGCTGCTGTAGCAAACTCCCACAACCTGCTGCCTGCACACAACACACACATGTTATCTCACAAGTCTGGAGGTCAGAAGTCTCACTGAGCTGAAATCGAGGAGCCAGTAGGGCTGGATTCCTTCTGGAAGTTCTAGGGGAGAATCCAACTCCCTGCTTGTCCAGGTTCAAGATGCTCCCGTATACTTTGCACAATGGCTCCTTCCCCCCATCACCCCAACACTCCTTTCCATTGTCACATC
>NW_007762538.1:5800-6345 GCF_000696425.1 Galeopterus variegatus
GGAACCGGTCTGTATGTGGGATCTGAACCCTTGGGCGGGAGCGCCGCTGCGCTTCCCAAGCAGCGCACTTATCCAGTGCGCCACCGGGCCGGACCTAATTTTTATGTATTTTTTTAAAATTTTAGCTGAATACTAAACAGAGAAAATACAAAAATAATATTTTTAAAACTCTCATTTAAAAACCAGCATCTGGCCTGCCAACAAGGCAGGATCCAGCATGCCACGCTGCCTAACTGCTGGGACCAGGGCTACATGGGCATGGAAAAAGCCCCCCCAGAGAAGCCTGCCTGCCACCCACCAACAAGCCTGCCTGTCAGTCCACCAACAAGCCTGTCTGTCAGAAGCAGACCAGGAGGACCAGCAGTACTTCCAAGGACGTGGGCCACAATAGCCACCACCAGGGCTTCTACTGCTTCAAGGACAGCTAGTCGCCACAGAATCAGCAATGACCACTATACAGGTGTCCTGGTGCATATCAACTGCTTTGACACAAGAAGAGTCACCAGAGGAGCCTGGGAAAGGAGGAGGAAGTCTTTTTCCTCAAA
>NW_007762539.1:0-540 GCF_000696425.1 Galeopterus variegatus
AGTATGAGGTGTTTCTGGGAATCCAGATATACGACCTGAGGACAATTAAGAAGAAGCAGACATAGGAGAGCTTTCTGCTCTCTATCTGCCTAACAGCAGGACAGAGATTTACAAGGACAAGAGGTTTCCCTGCCCCCGCTACCCGGAGCACAAAGTTTACCCCCCCTAGGCCTGGAGGTGACAACCAGCTTTACTAGCTAGCCTTTACCTGCCCGTCATTTGCCTTCCCATGAGTTGCCTGTAGAGACTCAAAGTCTGTTCCTTTGTTTTGTCACTTCTCTAGAACTTTAGGGTTCTTTGCTGAAGATGCTGCATGATCCTGAGCTAGCTCCAAGCCACCCCCATGTGTATATGAAATACACACGTTCATAACCTTCTGTATGTTTTTATCTTGTTAATCTGTCTTTTGAAACAGGGGTCTGTTCCAGTGAAGGACCTATTGGAGGTTATTTTCTTCTACAAATCCCCAAACACCCTTCGGTTCCCTTTAATGAAGAGCTACCAGCCTGACCGGGCACTACACGCCAGCCTGGCACTGAG
>NW_007762540.1:0-453 GCF_000696425.1 Galeopterus variegatus
TTTAGTTTTATTTTTTAATTCAGCATCACATCATTTAAGAGTTAAAAATTGAACCCAATATATTTTATATTGTAAGTATATTTTAAAATATCATTAGCTGTTTTCTTTTCAGATTAAGTGGTATGCATGTTCCAGGATCCCAGCCCCCTGTGAATTTATCCTGAGCTCTTTAGGGTCTTCATTGTCTGGCCATGTATGTCACAGTCCTTATCTGTTTCCCCCACACAGGACATCCATCTGCCCAGGCACTGTTGTTGCTTGTATTGAAATTCCCGTAACCTGTTGTTAGGCTCTGGAATATTTTCAGATGTAAGTAGCAGAGAAGCAGTGCTAGTGGC
The DNA here is from genome assembly GCF_000696425.1 of Galeopterus variegatus. Lineage (NCBI taxonomy): Eukaryota > Metazoa > Chordata > Mammalia > Dermoptera > Cynocephalidae > Galeopterus > Galeopterus variegatus. Next base: position 339 of record NW_007762540.1, read on the forward strand.
TCAAATGAGACAAGAAGTCTGGAGCTCGGCATGGTAGCTCAGTGGTTTCAGGGCAGTCCTCTTAGCAATCTTCTTGGCTTGTTCCTCATAGCCACGGAAGGGCCACTATGGCTCC
>NW_007762540.1:6130-6345 GCF_000696425.1 Galeopterus variegatus
TAGTGCTGTCTAGTTAAGATTTCTAAAAGAATGAATAAGCAAATGCATAGAAACACAGACCGAAGGGAAAGAGTGAAAACACAGCTGAGTCTGCAACTTGCTGGAGAAAGTTTCTAAGAAAGGGAGAGAGGGAGGGATTATGTATGGATGTTCTTGGAATAACTGGATTGCAATCTCGGGAGGGAACATAATGGGATCCATACCTTCTTTCGCAC
>NW_007762541.1:0-486 GCF_000696425.1 Galeopterus variegatus
CAACTTTTGTCTTTTTGATAATAGCCATTATACCAGGTGTGAGTTGATATCTCATTTGGTTTTAATTTGCAATTTCCTGAATATTATAATGTTGAGCATTTTTTCATATGTCTACTAGCCATTAGTATTTTTTGAGAAATGTCTGTTCAGGTCTTTTGCCCATTTTTGAATCAGGTTATTTGTTTTATTGCTTTTTGGTTGTTTGAATTCCTTATATATTTTGGATATTAAGACTTTAATCAATTTTGAATTTTTTGTATGGTGTGAGATAGGATCTACTTTCCTTATTCTTCATGTAGATATCTAGTTTTCTCAGCAGTATTTATTGAAAAGATTATCCTTTCCCCATTGTGTATTCTTGGAAACATTGAAGAAGATCAATTAACTCTATGTAGTGGATTGAATTATGTCCCCTCAAAACTCCCTGAAGCTTGAATTGTGTTCCCCAAGTTTTATGTGTTAGAAACTTAGCCCCCACTGTGACTG
>NW_007762541.1:5455-6345 GCF_000696425.1 Galeopterus variegatus
ATAGATCTTAAAATATAGTATTATAAACTTCCTGCTTGACCACTTTAATATATGCTGCTGACAGAGTAATACAATTTTAAAAATTGAAGGAAGAATTTATACTATTTGACTTCTAAAAACAATTTTAAGATAAGGTGACATAGACCCATTTTTCTCTGTTCCTCCCCACTAAACACAACTATAAACCCTGGTAATACCATAAGAGAAAACCAAAAGAGAATTCTCAAAAGTGGTAGGAAGAAACTGAGCTTGTTCAGGATTCCTAGCACTGGAGGTATATCAATGGCAGGGCATCTAATATTACCCCATCCAACAGTAATATGCCACCCAGATCTGGCATTTCTTATCCCCTTACTAGGAAAGAGGCAACACAGAAAAGTAAAAATAAAGAAAATGTGCTCAATAAAAGAGAAAATTACACAAAGACTGAAAGCAGTTTTGCAGCTTATTTATTATACAAATTATTTTAAGATATGCACGTTGCATAAATTATAGCCCAGAATGAATTATGGATACTTTGTTGAACAACTCTGTATTCTAACTGAGTATTAAGGAGTAAACTGGTGTAGAAAATTTCCAGCAAATCCTGGTTTAGGGGAAAGTCAATAGAACAAAAAGGAAACTACTCAGAATGTTATCTTCAATTAGAGTGTAGGCTTAAGGAAGTCTCCAATTTCTCTGTCATATATATATTTTCAGACTAACAAATTTTGATGCAATAAGCTTGTGCTATATTTATTTTCAATATTCTCCTTTTAACTGGAAAAACATGCAAACTTTAAATTTCATTGTGCTTGATTTTAAGTTAAAATGCCTTAAATTTTTAAAATTTATTATTTTTACACTGTGCATATTATATATATTTACTGTGTACTTTGTTGATTGCTTAT
>NW_007762542.1:0-529 GCF_000696425.1 Galeopterus variegatus
TGATGTTGAGCATTTTTTCATGTATCTGTTAGCCATTGGTGCATCTTCCTTTGAGAAAAGCTTATCTAGCTCCTTTGCCCATTTTTTAAGTGTGTTACTTGTGTTTTTACTGTTAAGTTGTTTGAGTTCCTTGTATATTCTGGATATTAATCTCTTGTTGGATGCATAGTTTGTAAATATTTTCTCCCATTCTGTGGCTTTATTTTTCTCTCTGTAAATTGTTTCTTTTGCCGTGCAGAAGATTTTGGTTTGATATAATCCCATTTATTTCTTTTTTTTCTTTTGCTGCCTGTGCTTTTGGGATTTACTCATAAAGCCTTTGTCCAGTCCTACTTCCTGAAGCATTTCTCCTATGTTTTCTTTTAGAAGTTTTATAGTTTCAGGTCTCATATTTAAGTCTTTGATCTATTTTGAGTTGGTTCAGATATATGAAGAGAGGTATGGAACTAGTTTAACATTTCTACATATAGATGTCCAGTTTTCCCAGCACCATTTATTGAAGAAGCAGTCTTTTCCCCCATTGTATGTC
>NW_007762542.1:5648-6345 GCF_000696425.1 Galeopterus variegatus
ATCTCACAAGTTTTAACCTTATTGTATTTTACATTGTTATAATTTCCATTCCATTCTCCTCGTTATTTTATATATATTCCAATTCTCTGGTGATATATATCTCTCTGGTGATATTTTAACCTATTTTCTCCAAATGTCTTCCATTTTCTTGACTATATTAATCTCATTATATTGAACTATATGAAATTGCTATTATTTCCATTAGTTTTCATCAACAAAAAGTCAATACAATATGGTTCAACCTAATGTTACTTTAACTCCATTGTCTCAATAATCTGTGAGACTTTTTCTGTTGTCTGTTTTTTCTGTAGGCTTTTAGTCATGTGGTCCTGAATTTTGATATGTATTTTTTTAAATTGAGGTTTAACTGAGTAAAGTACATACGTATTTTTTAAATTGAGGTTTAATTGAGTAAAGTACATAAATCTTAATGTGTAGCAATGCATTTTTATGTAAGTGTATGCTCATGTAATTTCCAACTATATTAAGGTATACAGCATTTTGAACAATTCAGCAGGTTCCCTCATGGCCTCTCTAATCATTATTTCCCCAAGAATAGCTGGGGAGGTTCTACCAGCTTTAAATTTTATGTAAGTGAAATCATAGAATACGTACTCTTTTGTGCTGATTTTTTTCTCACTTAACTTTTTGTCTGTGAGTTTATCCATCCTGTTTTGTGTATGAGGATTTTGTTCTT
>NW_007762543.1:0-390 GCF_000696425.1 Galeopterus variegatus
GTGTGTGGGGTGAGTGTGTGGTTTGTTCGTTTGTGTGTGTGGTGTGTGTGTGCATGTGTGTATGGCGTAGGGATGTGTGGTTTGTGCATGCATGCATGTGTGTGGTATGTGCATGTGTGCACGTGTATGTGGTGGTGGCAGTGGTGAACTAGGCGTACAGACCCATGTTCTTGTCCTTGCTGAGCCATGCCTGAGGTCCCTCTGTGGGGGACAGCACATGTGTGCCCTGGGGTGGGCTGTCCCAGTCCTCTGGAAGCTGAGGTTGGACATTCCCTGCGTGGGTCCTTCCTGGCTCCTCCAGCCTCCCTGACTCTGCAGGTCTTACTGACTTGCTCTCTTCCCTCCTAGTACCAGGCCGGGGTCCTGTCCTGTCCTGTCCATCCTCACCTG
>NW_007762543.1:5567-6344 GCF_000696425.1 Galeopterus variegatus
TGATTTAACATATAATTTTATTTATTATTTATTCTATTCCTGCAGGAAGGAATGACCATCCGGGGAATTCTGAGCATACTGATGCCAAAACATTAGACAATGCATTTTATCCCATTCATAATAAGCATTACCAGTAGAAATAATCCACACGGCCCGTCTGGACTACAGCTAGAACTGCACATTACAAACTTTGTCACCAGCCAAAAATCAATTTAAAAGATATTGCTGGCAAAATTTAGATCTGCAGAATTTGAGACTTGGACACTGGACTTGACCACAGGGAAGGAAAAAAGAAAAAAAAAAAAGATAAACAGAAGGAAACTTTGGATCTGGCCAGAAAACAACTCTCAGTGACAGGAGCTATAATCAGGAAAATTTGACGAGGACAAAGCCTAATTGATTAATCAGATCTTCATCATAAATATTAAATGGAGAAGAGTTTATCCTGATGAAAATTACTTTTGAGAAATAACAATGGAAAGTGTTTCATTAGTTCACTTTTAGGAAAATAAAAATGATTTATATACCATAGAAGAATTGATGAAAGAATTAAATTGCTTTAATGTCTTTTATTCCAGAGAATACTTTTTCAGTGAAAATTCATCAGTTATCACATAAACCTGAATAAAATATTCTTACTTAAAATGGCAGATTCTCAGGTGTCCTTGGTTGGTTTGTGGGTGTCTCCCTAATTCAGGGACCTGGGGTGCTAGTTCCATGTCAGGAGGGGGAAGCCCCATGAAACCAGAGACATGGTGCTGTCCCCAGGTCTGTTTC
>NW_007762544.1:0-1349 GCF_000696425.1 Galeopterus variegatus
TACCCTGGATTAGGAGTGAACATTTTTAATTTACTTCAGCATCAGTAGTTTTCATTTATTAGTTATAGAATTTTCTTATTTTTTTATTTACCAAATGTTAATTTAGCAATTAATAAATGAACTCATTCATCAAAAAGCATATAATGTAGCTGGAGAGATAAAACATGTACACATATAACTTACAAAAATTTTACTCAATTTTTAACAATGGTGCAGTAATTAAATAATGATCCAGGCAGTAAATGCTTTGAGTTTTCTGCTGAGGTGATGTGTAGAGAGAGAATTGATTTACAGCTAGACCCCAAAAGCTTGATCTTTATCTCCAGGGACCCCTGGATGTCTGGTTTTAATTCTGTCCAGGACAATGGGAGTGGTATTTATGATGTGCTGTTTAAGATACGAAACTCCCCTGGTGACCCCCAGGGTCAGTTTCTTTACTGAAAATTTGCAACTGGGCTGACCAGTTTAGTAAACTGGCTTGACTACTTAAAAAGCCACTGAGAGCTTTTGGGGGGATTGCGCAGATCTGGCTCCAGCCAGAGGCTCAGTCTGTCCTGAGGTATAGGGCCCTGGGGAGTTTGCACCCTGGGGAAATTCCTGGAGCCTCCCTTGGTCATCTGCATTTTCTTTCTCCTGCTGCCCTGTATCCTTTGCCTTTAAATAAAACTTCACTTGAGTATACTCTGTAGAGTACTGGGAGCACTTTTCAAAATTACTCAAACTGGAGAACATCATACATTTAGACTTAGCAACCCTGATGGGACATCTGAAGTGACCCTCCACCATCTGTAATTTAGATAATAATAGCTAAGGCATTGTTTAAAAGAAAGAAAGATGAGGTAAGGGGTGAGGGAATGAAAACATTGTTTTCAGTTGGTTTCTGACCTCTCACTTCTAGGTTGAGGTCACAGAAATATTCCATCCACTGATGGGTAGAGATGCATCTGTAGACCAGAGCCAAGGAAAGTAGCTAAATGGGTAACAAAAGAGGTTTAAAATGAGGGGAGGTCAGCCAAGAATTGGTGCCTGGGCTGCTCCTATCTGTTCTAGCTAAAGTGAAGATCACAGATGCAGAGTGCAGCTGGTGGAACCACGGTGCCGGGGCCTGTGTCTGTCTGCAGGGAACTAGGTGGATGCTTGCATTGATTGGAATCTGGTCAGTTGTTAAAGCATTAAGCTACTTTTAAAATACGTCTTGCAGCTCTTTTTTACAATTACTTTTGAAATGGAAATTGTGTTTGGAGGATCAGAGATGACTTCATGTTCCATCTTACTCAGGATTCTAAATTGGCTTGCAGCTTTTACAGAAATGTGGTTTGAGTGGCAAATTCCCACTCTGTTAAGTTGCA
>NW_007762544.1:6078-6344 GCF_000696425.1 Galeopterus variegatus
TGTTGATCTGAAGAGAGCATATAAATGAATGTGCTAGGAAGAAAAAGCTAGAACAAAGAACATTCCTTCCTCTTAAACACATTTACAGATGCCCATAAGGGTGAACATGTTAGCTTCATTTGCTGGAATCTGGAGATCCAGGATGAGATCCAGGGAATTAAAGCATTCCACATGGGTTTATCTATATGAAGTGTCTCAATGACACAGACAACATGCTGTGGAGGACACCTTTTGGGAAGTAACATTCAGGAAAAAGCCACACATCA
>NW_007762545.1:0-434 GCF_000696425.1 Galeopterus variegatus
GAGTTCCTTTAAGAAGAAATGCAGGCAGTGAACAAGTATGTGAAACGAATGTTTATCCTCATTTGTGACACAAAAATTAAAGATAACTTAAGATAGAATTTGCACTTAGTAAATTAACAGAAAAATAAAAATTTTAACCAAGAGCAAATAAAATTGATGAGCTACAACTCTATTGGAACATAGTATGGCCATAGACAGAGAGTATTTACTGCAATGGGATTTTTGCACCTGCCATTTTGTCTGCATCGTTTATTCAGACCCTCAACCTCTTACTTCATTTAAGAATTCTCTCAAAACTTAACCTTCTCAGAAAGGTCTTTCTGACATCCCTACCTGAAACAGCACACTTTCCCTCCCCTTTTTATTTTTCTCCACAGCACATGTCACCATCTTGTCATCTAGTACATATTTAATTTTTTATATATTTATTGTCT
>NW_007762545.1:6022-6344 GCF_000696425.1 Galeopterus variegatus
AAATAAAGAAAATATGGCCTCAATTTAGAGATTTGGTAACAAAGTAAAATGAAGACCTACTGTTACACATGCTGTTGCAAAGAATCAGCTTAATTTCTCCAGCATTATATTTCATTAACTCCATTATGGTATACAATTTCAAATAAATAGCAGGTTTATCTAGACCTATTGAACAATTAACACAAATGTAATACTTCTGGTGTTAAAGCCACTGAGTTCCAGGTATACTCAAACTTTTTTACTGCAGAATCTCCTTTGTTAAATAATAGAAATAGTGTATTTTTTAATGCTAGATGGGCAACTCAGAAGCGTGCTAAGTGGC
>NW_007762546.1:0-511 GCF_000696425.1 Galeopterus variegatus
AAAATAAATAAATTTCTTAGAAAAACAAACAAATGGCTTTTTAAAAAAATTTGTATCTCCATATGGCAGAAAATGGGAAACTTGCAGTATCTAAGTTTTTTTTTTTTTTTTAAAATTAACATTATATTTGTACATGCTTGTGAGGTACGGTGTGTGGTTTCAATATACAAATATACTATATTTTGATTCACTTAGGGTAGATAGCATAGCTCTGTATCCATTAATCCACCACTACCCCTGCCCTCCCAGCTTTTGGGAACCATTATTCTACTCTCTACTTCTATTTTGAGAACCACTTTCTTTTTCTTTTAGATTCCACATGTGAGCGAGATCGCGTGGTATTTGTCTTTCTGTGCCTAATTTACTTCACCTTACATGAGTTTCCAGTTCCGTCCAGGTTGCTGCAAATGATAGGATATCATTTCTTTTTATACCTGAATAGTATTCCATTGTGTTTGCATACCACAGTTTTTTATCCATCCATCCATTGATGGGCATTTAGGTTGATTCT
>NW_007762546.1:5294-6344 GCF_000696425.1 Galeopterus variegatus
TTTTTGTTTTCATTTGTGTGCTTGTTTTTGGTGATTGCTCCAGGATTTACAATAGGCATTTTCAACTTATCACAGTCTACTTTCAAATAAAATTCCACATCACATATAAAAACCTTAAGGCACTATTTTCCCATTTACTCCTCCCTGTCCTTTGTGCTAATGTAAAGCATTTTACTTCTACATGTTATAAACCCTATCTTTCTTGTTATTAAAAAAGGTTTTCCTCTTTGCCACATTTCTGCCATTTCTAGTATCTTCTATTCCTTTTCTTAGATCCAAGATCCCGTCTGGCATTTTTCTTCAGTGAAGCAAACTTCCTATATCATTTCTTAGCATCCAAGTTTGCTGGCAACAAATTTTCTCAGCTTTTGTTTGTCTGTGTTTATTATGCCTTAAAGATACTTTTGCTGAGTATAGAATACTATTTGATAGTTTAATTTTTTCTATCACTACTTCTGAGGTGGTTCTTTATTTTATTTTCGTTAGTCTCATTTCTTTTGAAATGTTTGTAGTGATTTTTCTCTTCATGCCTCTGTATCTTATTCCCCCTTCTCTGGTAGATTTAAAATTTATTTATAATCATTTTCAGGAATTTATTTATGATGTGCCTTGGTCTGGTGAGTGTGTGTCTACGTTTATGTTTATGTGTGTGTATTTTCCTTAGGATTCATTGAGCACCTCGGATCTGTAGATTAAAAGATTTCATTAAATTGAGAAAACTTGGGGCATTATTTCTTCATGCTCCACAACACTTCTTCTATCCTTCTGGGACTCCATATTCACTTATACTAGACTACTTGATATTGTCCCACTGGCCATGGGTACTATGTTTATTGTTTAGTTCTTTTTCTGTGTATCTCAGTTTGGATAATTTCTATTGCAATGTTTTCAAATTCACTGATCTTCACTTCTACAGTATCTAATCTGCTGTTAAATCAAACCACTAAATTTTTCACTTTAAATAGTGTATGTTTCACCTTTAGAATTTCTTTTTTTGTCCTTTTTTGAGACCAGCCGCACCGCGCTCAGCCAGTGAGCGCTGTGAGCGCA
>NW_007762547.1:0-333 GCF_000696425.1 Galeopterus variegatus
CAACAAGAACACTTTTCAAGAAAAAAAGGATAAGAGCAAAATGTAAGTTCTTAAAAGAAAATTTTTTTTTAATATTCTAGAACCTTGTTAACAGACTATTTCAAAATGCAAAATTTGATGATAACTAAATCATCAAATAAAACAAAGTTTATATTCAAATGCCCAGGAGATCTAATTATATGGCTTGCTAATGCTTCAACTTTTTATTACTATGCACAGCATTATAACAAGGACTCAATATATTAACTCTGTACATTTTATTATACTATGGCATGTTTAGCTAATTCAGTACTTTGTAACAGGTAAATTTCTTTACTGGATAATGCCATTGCC
>NW_007762547.1:3511-3964 GCF_000696425.1 Galeopterus variegatus
AAAAAAAAAAAATACAGTCTAATCTAGTTCAGTTTTACAACTGAAGAAACACAAGCCCAGAAGTTAAATAATTTGTCAAAAATTACACAATGAGGGGCTGGCCCAGTGGCGCACTGCTACAGTGCGCTGCTTGGGAGCACGGCAACGCTCCCGCCGAGGGTTCGGATCCCACATACAGACCGGCCGCTCACTGGCTGAGCGAGGTGCGGGTGCAACGCCGAGGGTTGCGATCCCGTTGCCGGTCCCGGTCCGGTACAGGCGCGAAACTGAGGGTTACGATCCGTTGCCGGTCACGAAAAAAGACAAAAAGGAAAAAAAAAAAATTACACAATGAATCAGTTACAGAGTCAGTACCAGAACCTAATTCATTTAACTCCCAGGAACTTCTTAAACCTGGGACAGGTAGAAAGGAACAAACCTATTATACTGGTCCTATTAACTTGGTGATCCAGT
>NW_007762547.1:5965-6344 GCF_000696425.1 Galeopterus variegatus
GTGAGTACTTCTACTGTGAGTGAAATGAATCTACTCTCCATATTAATTTCCTTTGTTGTCCAGGAGCCTTAGTCTTTTTTAAATGTTTCAACCATCCCACACCCACCATAGGAAATAAACAGAAAACATGTCTATGCTTGATTCAGTGCAAGAATATGATCAATCACAATAAGCAGCATGCCCTGATGCCATCCCCAACTGGCTAGTGGGATGGCCAGTGGGAAGGCCAAAGAGATCTAGAGCAGATTATGAATTTATGGAGATGAAGTAGTGTGTAAGGTCTAGGTACATTTACCCATGTGAAAATTTTACCTGCATTATCAACTTGTCAAACTTTAGAGCCTAGCATAAAAACAGAAATTGGGGGCCGAGCCCGTGG
>NW_007762548.1:0-605 GCF_000696425.1 Galeopterus variegatus
GAGCCTACAATAGATGAGGATAATTCAGATTATCTGGCAGAAGCAGGTAAAATCTTCAGAATCATTTCAGTGATATTATTTTCTTAGCTAAGCACATATGAGGGTACTTCAAAAAGTTGGTGGAAAAATGGAAATGAAACATTATACGAATCCACAAACTTTTTGAAGTACCCTTGTATATTGGAGTATATTCATCAGTAAAAGAGTTAAAAAATTCAAGAGAATATTTGTATTCAATTGGTTTTCATATACATATGTTTTCAATAAAGTAAATATAATTTGTATCTTAGGACAAGACACGTGTTCTAAAACAGAAACATTTTTCCTTATTCCACAGCATTTTTCATTAGTTACCACTTCCTCAAAGTTTTCCATTAGTTACTACAATTATTCTAGTAGCACTTGGATTTAGCAAAATAGTTTTTGAGACTGTTCTGTTCAAAATGCGTGAATTGGCAAAAAGTAAAAATACTTCTTGAATTTTTAAGCCACACTAAATATTCTAATACAGACAGTATTTTCAAGCAATGAAGATATTATTTCTGTCATTACCGTTTCTTTGAGCCATTGAGTAGATATTGCTGGTTCACCGTGATCTGTCTTCC
>NW_007762548.1:6096-6344 GCF_000696425.1 Galeopterus variegatus
GGCTAATAGCCCTTATATAAACCACTGCAGCCTCACAGTCTTTTCACAGCTAATTCCAGTTTGCCATTCTCCCTGTAGGACCTTAAAAAAGTTACTTAGTATGTAGGAATCTCATGTGAAAATGGTGGTAACAGTACCCATCATGTATCGTTTTGGTGAGAATTAAAGATAATGTACTAACTGACTGGAGCAGGCATTCACACTATCGTTATCCCACATTCTCTATCCACCTAATTCCTGTATCACCT
>NW_007762549.1:0-664 GCF_000696425.1 Galeopterus variegatus
CTTCTCTCCTGTGTTCACCTACCTACCTTCAGATCTTTCACTTTTCAGATCAGGCATCACTTCCTGGAGGAAGCATCTTCTTATCTCCCTGATGAGGTCAACTCCACTATTAGAATCTCTCCTAGCACATGTTATGAAAATGCATATTGCTATTATAATTTTATATTTATTGCTGATTATTTCTGGGAGTGGAGTGGGGAGAAGGAATGTTGCCAGAGATGAAATGAGAGAGGACCTAGGAGCCAGATTAAGATGTTTTGAATTTTATCCTGGAGGCAGTGGGGAACCATTAGATCATTTTAGATGGAAATCACAGGATCATATTTACATTTTGTAAGGTTTATGGGTTGAATTGTGTTCTACCATAATTTGTATGTTGAAGTCCTAACCCCTACCTCAGAAGGGAACCATATTTGGAAATAGGATCATTGCATATGTAATTAGCAAGATGAGGTCCTACTGTAGCAGGGTGGGCCTCTAAGCCAATAAGACTGGTGTCCCTTATTTTTAAAAAAATGCCATGTGGAGGGACAGATATGCACACAGGGAGAATGCCATGTGAGGGTTGGAGTTATGCTGCTACAACTCCAGGAACTACCGGAAGCCAGGAGAGAGGCCTGAAACAGATCGCTCTCTGGCACCTTCAGAGGTGATGTGGCTCTGC
>NW_007762549.1:5577-6344 GCF_000696425.1 Galeopterus variegatus
TTGAAATTGAAATCAATTTGTGAAATAATGTAGAGAATACAATGCCTCTTGCTGTTTTTCTAAGTGACAAGGCAGCAGGGAACAAGCATGAAAAATGTGGCCACCCTGTTGGACTTCGCACGAGGTACTCGCTTCATTTCTAGAATGGAGAGACTCATGAAATGACTCTCACTATTCCATGTTGCAAATAAACATTAGTAAATTAGTAGTAATACGTTTAATGAACTCAATTATAACACAGCAACTGGACATTGTGGGTCTGAAGATATTACATTCCTGTTCTTTGTGAAAATTGTCTTCATTCTAGACTTGATAGAATTGGCATAAACAGAATAGCTTAGCATGAACTCTCCCATCTTTTGTTTTCAAAATATTTTCCCTTTCAAACTTTTGTCTTCTCATATTTCTATTGTCAATGGTTAATTTTCATTTTAAAAGATCATTCCCTTTATAGAGCATCCCCAGACTAACACGCGCTCTTTCTGATCCAAAGAAACTATTTCTTTGTAAACTCGTCAGCATTACGTATTTTTTTGCAGGGCCCCCAAAAGTGACTTGTTCAGGGGCACCTAAAGTCAATATGGCAATTCATTAAGAAATCATATTCTGTCCTCTGTTTTTCTAAGATTATTGTGGATGAGATGAACCATACCTTTTTTGGTTCCAGAAATTCATTTATGTAGAGAAAAGAAAATGTTTGGGGGAAGTTTATTTTCTCACTAATAAAGCCAGTTTTTTTTACTGTGTAATAAATTCGTTCACCTATC
>NW_007762550.1:0-1169 GCF_000696425.1 Galeopterus variegatus
TAGACCTGAGTTAATCAAATCCCTTGATTTCTCTGTGATGTTTTCTTTTCCCTTAGATTTATAGTAGAAAAAAAAAAAGATACTTCTGTTTTATTATGAGGTTTAATGAAAAAAGTACCTGACACTGGACATACTATATGTGGTAGTCACTTACTACATGAGAGCAACTATTATTATTATATCTGATATTAGAATTATAATAATTTGTTTTAATCTTTGAGGTATTGTTTTTGACACTTGTGTGGTAAATGCTTCTAAACAGAGTTTTTAGGTTCAAGTGTCCAAAGTTGTTAGAAACAAAGATATTTGGCAATAACATAATCATAACCACAATAGAAAATAAAGACATTGAGCAGTAAACATTGTCATCTGTTGGCAGGTGAATACATAGACTGCAAGGTGAATTGAAGTGGAATCATTTCAGGTCAGTGATTACAGTTGTTTTAGTTCATTCGGGCTGCTATAACAAAATGCCTTAGACTGGGTAATTTATAAACAATAGAAATTTATTTCTCACAGTTCTGGAGGCTGGAAAGTTCAAGATCAAGGTGCCAGCAGATTTGGTGTCTGGTGAGACCCTGTTCCTCACTGATGGTTCCTTCTGTGACCTTACGTGGCAGAAGGGGCAAATAGGTCCCCTCAATCCCTTTCCTGAGACAATAATCCCATTCATAGACCTCCCAAAGTCACCACCTCTTAGTACCATCATCTTGGGGACTGGGTTTCAACATATGAATTTTGGAAAGACACACAGATTCAGATCATAGCAATAATGAAGCTAAGGAGTTATCCATGGAGAAATGTTAAGTGGTAGACTCTGTTTGCTAGGAAAGGTGTCCACAATTAAGAAGAAGTTACATGTCTGGTGTCTTCCTCTGTCTTGTATTTCTTTTAGATCGTTATTGCCTGGCTTCTTGTACCATTTCTTGTGTATTTTTCTTGTAGCTAAACTTAAACATTTTTCTTGAAAACTATTCTACAATCAATTGTGCTTTTATCTCATGGACTTCATTGAATGTTCTCTATTGAATATTTTAATGACAACATTTAATAAACATTTATTTGACATTTCCTGTATAGCCAACATCATTCAAAGTCCTAGAAATACATAAATAAATAAAACTTGGTCCCTGCTCTCAAAGTAATTGACCTGTTTGGAGAGATAGCAA
>NW_007762550.1:6047-6344 GCF_000696425.1 Galeopterus variegatus
TAGACCTGAGTTAATCAAATCCCTTGATTTCTCTGTGATGTTTTCTTTTCCCTTAGATTTAAAGTAGAAAAAAAAAAGATACTTCTGTTTTATTATGAGGTTTAATGAAAAAAGTACCTGACACTGGACATACTATATGTGGTAGGCACTTACTACATGAGAGCAACTATTATTATTATATCTGATATTAGAATTATAATAATTTGTTTTAATCTTTGAGGTATTGTTTTTGACACGTGTGGTAAATGCTTCTAAACAGAGTTTTTAGGTTCAAGTGTCCAAAGTTGTTAGAAACAA
>NW_007762551.1:0-307 GCF_000696425.1 Galeopterus variegatus
GTTAAACTGGTTTCCTGTGTCTTCATAGTTAAAATAGCTAATGGTTTGAAGATAACTATTTGTGAGCCATCATGTTAATTGAATAGAAGTTCTAGGCTTTAGAACAATGACACAGTGACAGGGATTATGTTTACTAATTCCATCGTATCTTGTTTTGTGCCTTAACATAACTTTAAGGACACACAATAACTCCAGGTAGATAGATGTAAGTATTTAAAATTAAACATCTATTAATTACATGCAAAGCTTATACCTTAACACTATGCTAGTTTCTGTGAACAACTTAGTGAAAAAATAATATATTTCA
>NW_007762551.1:5852-6344 GCF_000696425.1 Galeopterus variegatus
CTGATCAGTAGAAATTATCTGTATGCTCAGAAGTGCTGGCTGAGGTTGAAAAACAACGATATAAAAGTAAGCAAATATAAGTCAAGAATGTGGGTTTGTGTGCATATTGTTTTGTTTTGTTTTTTAAAGTGGTATATTTGTGTGAATATATTTGAAAAGATATCAGATGGTTTTGGTTAGTGCAGTGGAAATGAAGAAGAGTAAAATTCCTTTCAGTTAAACTGGTTTCCTGTGTCTTCATAGTTAAAATAGCTAATGGTTTGAAGATAACTATTTNCTGAGACTGGGGTATTTCTTATAGCAGTTAGTGTCAATTAACCGACCTAAAATAGCTTCCAACACAACCTTGTTTTCTGTTCATTACTTTCTATATTTTGCCCTACTTTATTTTTTTATCTTAAGACTACCGTCTGAAATTATACTCTTGTTTCTTTGTTTGTTTATATCTCTACCTAGAAGCAGTGTCCATGAGGGCATGAAGTTTGTTAAATA
>NW_007762552.1:0-2255 GCF_000696425.1 Galeopterus variegatus
TCCCCTCCCCACTGTCACTATTTAAACTTGTTCTGTGGTATTATGCTTTTCTCAGGTCTCATGCTGTGTCTGTTTATTTTTGTTATAAGAATAGTCACACTTCTGGGATTAAACTGTCTAGTCGCAGAAATAGTGACAACTCAATTTCTTTTAACATGAGGCTTGCCCACCCCTACCCGCTTAGGTCTGCATGACGAGGTTCACCTGCCCTTTGCCTCTGCCCCCGCCTGCCCCACACGCACTCCAGGACTGAAGTGAGCAGGCTGGGGAGCCAGGGGAGGAGAGGTGTGTGTGCTGGTACTTATGTGATTTGGTGTCGATTCCTTCTGGCCCTGCAGAAGTTTAAAGCCGAGTTTCTTTGAGTTTCAGAGCTTTTTCGTTTTCTTGAAGTGCATTTGTAGGCCCCTTGGAGTTTCCCTCGCTAGACCCTTTGACCACAGCCTCAGCCGGCTGCTGACAATGCCCCTCAGTTTTGTATCAGATGGACCTCTCCAACCTCCTTTGTGTTGTGGTTTCTCTGCTTTGGGCAGGATCCATTTTAAGATGACTACAGGTCTGCTGTTTCTCCCAGGTGGCCCAAATTTGGCCCAAGGAAATGCCATCTTTGGCTCTCACAGTAGCCTGGGCATGGTCCTCATCCATGCTGTCCCCAGCTGCCTCAGCCAGCGATTCATGGAGAGTCACTTCCCCAACACAGGTCCACTGTCACCCAAGCTCTCTTGATGCCATTTGATCAATTTTTGTCAAAATGATACTGACTTCAGCTATTTTTGTTTTTAACTTTTTATAATGAAAATTTCAAAATTCACAAAAACTCAAAGATTACTATAATAAACCTACACGAAACTCCATGAACCAATCATCCAGCTTAATAATGATCAACTCAGGGCCAATCTTGTCTCATTTTTACACAGATGCACTTCTGCTCCACTTCTCTGCAAACACTGGATTATTTCCAAGCAATTATAACTTTTCATATGAAATTCTTCAGTAAGTATTTCTAAAATTTAAGAACCTGTTGTAAAAAAATAAAACACACACAACCACTCAACAAAATTAACAATATTTTCTTAATACCATCTAATAGACTGTGCTCAGATTCCCTTTTCTCTCTCTCTCTCTCTTTTTTTTAATTCTAACAATTGTTTTGTTCAAATCAGAATTTAAAAGTCCATACAATGCATTTGGTTGATATGTTTCTCAACGTCTTTATTTCTTGAAGGAACAGGGTCATTTGTTCTATAGAAATTCCTACAATCTGGATTGTTGCTAATTGCATTCCTGTTTAATCAGTATTTTTACCAATATTTAGTATGTTCCTCTGTCTTCTACATTTCCTGTAAAAAAGTATATAGAGTTAAAAGTTTAAACAGAATTATTTTCCATTTTTTGCAAAATTGCTTTTCAGAGATGTGAACTTTCTATTACATCACCTAATGTCTGGTTTTCTTTCTTTTTATGAGATCAAGATTGATCAGTGGGTTCAGATACTATCACCCTAATCTAGACATCTGCCTTTGCCCTAGTGATTTTAGCAGTTATTAATGTTTATTATCTAGATCCATATTTCATTAGACTATCACCCTTTTATACTCACTAAGGAAAAAAATGAGTATATTCTAACTCTAACTTTCTTATACGTTGATTGGCTTAATTTCTCCTGTAAAGAGAACCTTCCGTCAACAATTATGGGATGCAGTCCATACAGGAAAGGCAGGACACATACTTGATTGTTTTCCTTTATTTACCAGTTTCTAGAATAATGAGTTGGTTCCCTGTCAGCCTCTAAAGGTGATTTATTTTCTCTGCCTAGTATCCTCCAAAGATAGAGGATATCCTCAAAGTTATAGGTTTTGTTTTGTGTCATTATAAACTCATAGACTTTATTATATTTTATGTCTCAATCCACTGCAGTTATTATTTTTATTGATGTTTAAATTGTCCTATCTTTGGTGTGTGGGAACCTCTCCAAGTTGGCTCCTAGGTCACTATGACACGACTCCAATGATCTTTGATACCTTCTTTCCTGGTAGGAAAATATATTTTTGACCTATTTTTTATATTTTCTGCCCCAGACTTGAACTATTTTTCCAAAAAGCCTTGGTTCCTTTTAGTGGAAAACAGTAGAGAAAACATCTGGGAACTAGGGGTACTTATTGCATTGGTCATTATTTCTATTTCTTTTCATTGATCAAGGCCGGGAAATATATATTTTTAAAACAGTTAAAATGGAAAGAGAACCAGACAGCTTTTTT
>NW_007762552.1:5846-6344 GCF_000696425.1 Galeopterus variegatus
AGGGAATTATCTTTCAGGGGAGGGATCTGTCTCTCTTTCTTCCTTCTCTCTCATTCTTTCAATTGTATACATATTACATCACTGTTCCACTCCTGCACGGTCACTTGCTGTCTCTCTGTCCCCCCCATGTAGATACGGATGAGGAACTCAGCACCTCTTTGATTTCCCCAAAAGAATCCACTCACAAAAAGCATTAGTAAGTAAAGCAGCCTTTACCAAACACTTTGAAGGGGAGTCAAAGGACAAGATTTACATTACCATCCTACAGCAGGTAACTTTAAAAATTCTTTCAGATGTATATGTTCTCCAAAATCCTATATCAACATCACCTTCCACCCTGAATGATCTTTCCCCCTCTGCTTCTCCTCCATGAAATGCCTGCCTTACACAAATGCCTGCCGATCCTTTTTCTTTACTCTCTCACTTCATGATCTGCCCAGGAACTTTAAATTCTTCTGCTCTCTATTAGAAAGATAAACTTAGCTGCCTCTGGTCCTG
>NW_007762553.1:0-581 GCF_000696425.1 Galeopterus variegatus
TCCCTTGTTTTGTCAACAGGTACTTTACTCCATCAATATCTCTTCTATTTCATTTATCTTTGACCTCTAACTCTACCAATAACTCCCTCATCCTGTCTGTAAAGAATTCTATCTTTCCTTCCCATACCCCTCACCAACTAAAAAGCTTATTAAAACCATACATGCCCTAACTGTATGAGTACTAACTATCTCTAATCTTGCAGTTATGATTCACCAACACACTACAGTTTGTTTTAATCCTCAGGACTCTATCTACTAAAACATCTAAAGTGGAGTTTAACAGTGACTTAACATTGCCAAATCCAGTAAGAACATTCATTCAACTTGTTAGACAGTATACGATTTTATACTGTGTGCCAGGCACGACTTTCTAGAACTCATTAGTTTCTGGAATTCTATTATACTATTATGTAAATTTTATTTGTGGGCCCCAGTGCTGCCTATTACTTAAATGTTGGGGTTGCACACAGTTCTCTCTCAAATTCATTACTCTTTCATTTTTCTGTGCTATCTCATCTATTTTTTTTTAGTTTTTTTGCATGAGCCATGAATGACTTTGATGATTCCCAAATCCACATCTT
>NW_007762553.1:6058-6344 GCF_000696425.1 Galeopterus variegatus
TTATAATAAATTGTTGAATAGCTCATGTAATTTACTAAATACTGTACTGAAAGTGAAAAACAATGGTTGTATGGCTACTCAAAGTATGTTTTATACTGAGTGCATATTTCACATTATTATAAGGTCAAAAAATTGTAAATTGAAACATCATAAGTCAGGGACCATCTGTATCTCAGAGCAGCAGAGAGAAAATTTGCAATGACATGTTTTCTAAGGAAAAAGCTCTATGAAAAGGCAGTTCAGAGCTCAGAGTTAGGAAGAGGCCCATCTCAAGTTTAATCAAGCT
>NW_007762554.1:0-416 GCF_000696425.1 Galeopterus variegatus
AAAAAAAAATTAAAACGACAGACTCAGGTTTGAAGTTAGGGTCAGGCACAACTTTGTTCAACTCTCTCATCTTGTGTCCTCGTGTACATAATATTGTCTACATTGCAGAGCTTAGCATGGTGCCTTGCACATAGTAGATGACCACTAAATAATACCTAATAATAACTACATCCATTTAATACTACACACAGGTGCCTGTAGATGAGAATTAATAAGTGTATTTTTGGAAATTTTTCCCTTTTGACATCTTTACTCCCACCCAAAACTTCTTTCATTGCCTATTGCATGGGTCAGTTCAAAAAACAATTAATTACATATGAAAGGATCATGTGAAATTATAGTCAAAGCAATTACTAATGTCGTTCACCAATGTATTTTTGAGCATATTGCTCAAATGCTTAAAATGTGATTTTTTT
>NW_007762554.1:5680-6344 GCF_000696425.1 Galeopterus variegatus
TCTTTCATAGACTTTTTCCAAATGCACACGACCACAGCCTGATTATTCTCTTAATTTCAGCCTCACCTGAACAGATGTTCCTAGTTGATTTTCTTCTACTTGTGCACTGATAGTCTCATTTATTCTGATTATCATTTTGTGTTTTTATTGAGCATGATCTTCTATTTGCTCATTTTCATTCCCCATTCCTGTTTGAGCACCTCCATCATCTTTCACACAGTTTGCTTTTGATGTCTGAAAAAGCCAATAATACCCACAAATCTGCTGTGGCTCAGATGCTCACTACAAAAGTCTTTTCCTTTTCAGTCCATCTCCTGAAGATATTTTCCTGGCAGGCAATAAAACAACTTTAGAGAAATAATGTCTCATTTACTTCTCTCCACTTAATTTGCTTTTTTAATTTTTTCTCATCTTGGGAATTTGTCTGAGAGAAAAATGTCATTGTTTTGAGCCTGTCTCATGAACTAAACATAACCTTTGACAACATTTCAGTGATACCATGCTCATTTGGAAATTTTACCACAAATGTAAAACCTGTTTGGTGCAGGATACTATGCTAACCACTGTTATTTTCACATCTGCAATATTTTGAGACAAAGGATTGTAAAAATCCAAGTAACCTTGTCCCTAGCTGTTCTTTTGGTTAGCAAAGGGGTTTCATGAA
>NW_007762555.1:0-261 GCF_000696425.1 Galeopterus variegatus
TTGTGACCTTGATCTCTTTCTCCTTACTACCATCACTGATCCTCAATTTCTGGGAAGAATGAACCTTGAAATGCCTATTTACAGCTGCCAGAGAAGGAGTGATCGCTGACTGAGAGTATAAGTTTGTATCCAAACAAAACTAAATCCTAGAAGACTCTCTGGGAGTCCATCCACCACCACCACACCATTAAGCCTACTGACATTTATGAACCATTCTTCCCCTTGCCCCCCTACATCCCAAGACTTCCAGGATAACCTTGG
>NW_007762555.1:5961-6344 GCF_000696425.1 Galeopterus variegatus
GGAAGTAAGGTGGTGTTGTGTAGGAAGAAAGAAGAGTTGTGACCTTGATCTCTTTCTCCTTCCTACCATCACTGATCCTCTTTTTCTGGGATGAATGAGCCTTGAAATGCCTATTTACAGCTGCCAGAGCAGGAGTGGTCGCTGACTTAGGGTATAAGTTTGTATCCAATCAAAACTAAATCCTAGAAGACTCACTGGGAGTCCATCCGCAACCACCACACCATTAAGCCTACTGACATTTATGAACCATTCTTCCCCTTGCCCCCCTACAACCCAAGACTTCCAGGGTAACCTTGGTTTCAGAAACAGTGCGATTTTGGTGAATATTTCTAAATATTTTTACATTCCTATATTATTTTACCTCTCTTAGAATTGTTTGAGAA
>NW_007762556.1:0-399 GCF_000696425.1 Galeopterus variegatus
GAGATGGATTGGATTTAAAATATAGACCCAACTATATGCTATCTTTGAGAGATCCACTTCAACTCTAAAGATGCACACAAACTAATAGTGAAGGGGTAGAACAAGATATACCATGCAAATGGAAAATGAAAATTAGCATGAGTAGCTATTCTTATATCAGGTAAAATAGACGTTAAACCAAAAATCATAAAAAGAGACAAATAAGGCTCCTATATAATAATAAAGTGATCTCTCCATCAAGAAGACATAACAATCATAAATATGTATGCATCCAGCACTGGACCACCAAGATATATAAAGAAAACACTATTAGACCTAAAGAAAGAGATACATCTCAGTATAATAGTGGGGGACCTGACCATCACTCTCTCAGCACTGGATAGATCATGTAGACAACAA
>NW_007762556.1:6130-6344 GCF_000696425.1 Galeopterus variegatus
ATATTTTTTGTGGGATACAGTGTGGTTTTTCAATACATGCATATACTGCACAATGATTCACATAGGGTAGATAGCATAGTTTACAAATATTCAAACTATTCACCTGAAAAGTATATTTTAAATGTCTCAGTTCAAAAATCAGCCATTGAACCATATTAAATGTAAGCAAATACATTATCTTTTTCAGAATTTCTTAGAAACCAATCATTTAGTA
>NW_007762557.1:0-447 GCF_000696425.1 Galeopterus variegatus
GGTGGCGCACTGGATAGTGCGCCGCTTGGGAAGCGCGGTGACGCTCCCACCCGAGGGTTTGGTATCCCACATACAGTCTGGTTCCCGCTCGCTGGCTGAGCGAGGCGCGGGAGCGGCGCCGAGGGTTGCGGTCCCATTGCCGGTCCCCGGTCCAGTGCGGGGGCAGCACTGAGGGTTGCGATCCGTTGCCGGACACGGAAAAAGACAAACAAACAAACAAAAAAACCCTTCTGTACTTTGTAAATATACTTTTTGTACCTTGTGCATGCCTTCCCTATTACAAACTAGTAAAATAATTTTCCAAGCTGACCCTGAAATAAAACCTAAAATATAAAACAAAAGAGATCTTGACTCTTTTCATTATTTTAAAAAGATTTGAAATAAGATGAATAGGAATTTACCCCAGGGTATCTTCATCAATGTCGTTCCAATAATACCCTAAATAAC
>NW_007762557.1:5669-6344 GCF_000696425.1 Galeopterus variegatus
ACACACCATGTGTCAATTACACCTGTGACATTTTAATTTATAGAGGTGACTGAAGAAGAATACACTACCTATTTTCCCCAAGAAAATGCACACCACACTACACAGGGCCATATGCGAGCACCAGCAGGCGGGAGAAGGAGGGAAAGCCCAGGGCCCGGCCTCTCTGGGCTTCTGTTGAAAGGCGAGGGCCAGGCACCGCACGTTAGACAGCGGAGGCCATCCAGACTGAATAACCTTTGTCATCTGGCACGTGGCCCTGGGTCGATTTAGGGCAGGGGAGACGTCGGCTGGGTGTGGGAGTTAGATCAAGAAGGTAGTTGGGGGTGTGAGCTCAGGATTGGTTGGAAGGTTTGCAACATGACTTGTGCACACCTGCAAAAGCCGGATCATAGGGAGATGTAAACAACTTTGCTCATTTGTCCCTGTGATGAATGAATGCCAGACACAAAATCTAAGGAAACACAGAAAATTCTCTCTCTCTCTCTCTCTCTCTCTCTCTCTCTCAGACATACAGAATGTAAAAGGCATAAAAAAATTTCTCTCTCATCCCTATCTTTTAACTACTTAATTTTCACCTTCCTATTCACAGGTGACCACTCATCAGTTTCCTTGTGTATCCTTGGAGGTCTTTCCAGATTGTCACATAGAGAAATTACTCGTGACCTCTCCACTTTT
>NW_007762558.1:0-352 GCF_000696425.1 Galeopterus variegatus
AGCTATTACTTGCAGGGGACTTGCAATGTATTTTACTATTTGCAAAGACAAGGTGGAATCAGGGGAAGAGATTCTTTTATCTTTTTTCTTTTTGGTTTTTTTTTTTTTTTCCCCAATAAAGTGGAGAATTAAATTTATTTAGTTTTTTTTTATTTTAACTTCTCAGTATACACTGTAGTTGATTTTCATGACCCTTTACCCGTTCTTGTTCCCCAACCTCCCCATTCCCACATCATATCTGTTCACTTGTCTTAAAAAGTTCAAGGCATTGTTATGATTGTTGTGTCTTCTTCCCCCCGCCACACCCTTTATTTGTTTGTATGTTTATTTATTTATCTTTAGCTCCCACAAA
>NW_007762558.1:5589-6344 GCF_000696425.1 Galeopterus variegatus
CCCCTTTTGAACTTAAACATACTCCTATCACTTGCTTTGGCCAATAACATGAGAGCAATAGTGATTAGGTCACTTCTGGGAAAATGCTTTAACAGCTGGTGCACAATAGTCTCTTCTGTGCTGATCATGGCAGCACATGTAGAGAAGAAGACTATGTCAGCTTGGGTCTTCAAGAGACTAAAATGAGCCCTCCCATCTGCAAAACCTGTAAAGAAAATAAACCTTTGTTGTGTTGAACCACTAAACTGTGGGAGTTGTTTACTACTGCAGCATAATCTAGCCTGCCTTTCCGGTTGCAAGTATATTTTTGTTTGACTTAACATTATTTTAAATGTAGTCACATTTAGCCATCTTTTCCTTAGAAGTACTGCCTTTGGTATTGCTGGGAAAGTCCAGGAAGACTGTTCTATAGCCCAAGCATGGGCTGAGTGGCTTTTGAGGTAGTAAGTTACCTGTACATGAATGTTTTTTAAGCAGAAGTTATGACTACAAGACAGGAATGCTTTGTAGTTTTTATATGAGTCATCACAGTAGTTGACCTTTAAATTTCCTTCCAGCTGTTTGGATATTAAGTGTAATGCATAGCTATTACTTGCAGGGGACTTGCAATGTATTTTACTATTTGCAAAGACAAGGTGGAATCAGGGGAAGAGATTCTTTTATCTTTTTTCTTTTTGGTTTTTTTTTTTTTTTCCCCAATAAAGTGGAGAATTAAATTTATTTAGTTTTTTTTTATTTTAACTTCTCAGTATACA
>NW_007762559.1:0-683 GCF_000696425.1 Galeopterus variegatus
AATTGATTCGGAACACAAAATACCATGAAAATTCCAATATGTCCCTGTTACATGGGTGCAGAAAGCTGCATAATTTTATATTACATGGGTTGAGGATTGGGGATTTGTGTTTGTTTTTGCTTCAACTGTTTCCTGTAAAAAGATGATGAATTGTGAGGTGGTTACAGGCTTTAATTTTTTGATTGAATGGGGGGATTATATTTATAGAAGGTCATTCACTCCTGTGGGGAAGGTTATTAATATGAGAAATTATGTGCTGAGGTAAACCACCTCAGTCAGACAGTGAAATTCATCATTCAAGACTTGTTTAGGGACATGCAAAATATACTGTAAATTGAGTGTCTTTCTTTCAAGGGAATTAATGCTACAGCTTGGAATTTTCAGAAAGTTGTAATAAGAGTCCAGAAGTTTAGTGACAGTCAGAATATAGTATTTTTTCCTTTACATACCTGGAAACCGAATCCACTTTGGGATATTTTCTTTTATTCCTTTCTGCATATCTTGTTTGAAAATGCAGAGGAAAAAACCTGTCTAATCCTATCATTCCTGAGCAAAATTTAAAAGTATATATCTTTTAATGTGTGGGTTCATTAATTAAGTCTCTTGCAAGTAAATGTGAACAGTGTTTAGCTATCAAGCACATGTCCTTCTGAACAATAGTGTGCCAATGTTTATTCTTGAAA
>NW_007762559.1:6091-6343 GCF_000696425.1 Galeopterus variegatus
AATTGATTCGGAACACAAAATACCATGAAAATTCCAATATGTCCCTGTTACATGGGTGCAGGAAGCTGCATAATTTTATATTACATGGGTTGAGGATTGGGGATTTGTGTTTGTTGTTGCTTCAACAGTTTCCTGTAAAAAGATGATGAATTGTGAGGTGGTTACAGGCTTTAATTTTTTGATTGAATGGAGGGATTATATTTATAGAAGGTCATTCACTCCTGTGGGGAAGGTTATTAATATGAGAAATTA
>NW_007762560.1:0-294 GCF_000696425.1 Galeopterus variegatus
TTGTGATGCTATGAGAACAAAGCAAGGGGTGTGAGTTTTTCCTCTCTTCTCCTCTGTCCTCGGGTTACCCTGGGGCCAGCAGGTGGCTGCTCTGAGAGGCTCAGACTCCCAGGTATGCTCAGGTACACCCAGGTACTTCCAGGCACCAGCCGTGGCCCTGGCCCAGTCACTTGGGGTTTTCTACTGTGGCTCGCTGAGTAAAAAGGAAGGCATTCCCCCGATAATTTGCCCAGTGAAAGCCCCTTCAGTTCTGCAGGTAAACTTGTTTTTTCCCCAGGGGATTTTACTTGGTGG
>NW_007762560.1:6008-6343 GCF_000696425.1 Galeopterus variegatus
GCTCCTATGGTCTCTGTTCATCCCTGCACTGGGGCTGCCTCGCCCAGCATCAGAGACTGCTCTGCCAGTAGGTGCCTCCTTCTCACTAGTGCCCACTGCCGAGCTGGCTGCTTTCTGCTGTCTGTGCTTCAGATTGTGTCGCCTCAGGTTGAGACTTTACCAGGATCTCTGAGGAGCCTAAAATAAATATACTCCAATGTCACAGGCCCTGGAATCAGAGCATTTTATACCAGCATACTCCGTGATCCTAAAGAAATCGTGATACCACCCTCGGTGTATTAGTCTGTTTCTGTTGCTTATAACAAAATACCTGAAACTGGGTAATTTATAAAGAA
>NW_007762561.1:0-346 GCF_000696425.1 Galeopterus variegatus
ATCTTCTCGTTCTCTCCTTCTGAAAGTGCAATGTATTGTTGTGGTCCTTCCTTCCTTCCTTCCTTCCTTCCTTTTAAAGGAGCATTTAAACTATTAACACTGTTTGATCACTGATAAGCTGACAGTATTCCTATGATCGTACTTTTTGTGCTATTTACCTTTTTTTCTCTTATTCTTATCGCCTTTATCAACTATACAATTATTTTCTTTTACATTCTACTTTTTAAATTTTACATGCATACTTAATCTTTTACATTTTCTGAACAAAAATAGATCTTTAAGAACGCTTTAACTCTGATCTCATTTCTCCACATATATGTAATTTTTGTCCATGTTTTTAACCTCA
>NW_007762561.1:6131-6343 GCF_000696425.1 Galeopterus variegatus
GTTTAAATAAATTTATCCCTTGAATGATGTTTCACTAGAGGTGCTAAAGAGCACAGCATATTCTTGAATATATCTGATGCATGTAACTGAACTTGACCAATGAACGTGCCCTAAAAGATGACCAACTGAGCATGTGCAAGTCTACATTAAGTAACTGGGAACCACCCCCTTAACTGTATATTCATTAAGTAGCATAAATATGTATTAGATGG
>NW_007762562.1:0-308 GCF_000696425.1 Galeopterus variegatus
TGTCAGTATAAGTTCATCAGTTGTAACAAATGCACCACTCTGGAGGGAGATGTTAATAATGGTGGAGGCCATGCATGTGTGGGGGCAGGGATATTTCTGAACTTTCTTCTCGATTTTGCTGTAAATCTAAAACTGCTCTAAGAAATAAATTCTTTTAAGAAATTCAAGAGCTATTGTAATTGTGTTAAGCGAAATAAGCCAGGCACAATACCATGTCCTCAATTCTAAGTGGGAGTTAAAAAATAAACAAAGAAAGAAAGAAAGAAAGAAAAAGAAAGAAAGAAAGAAAGAAAGAAAGAAAGAAAGAA
>NW_007762562.1:5723-6343 GCF_000696425.1 Galeopterus variegatus
GCTGGAACTGCAAGAAAGTGTTTGCTAAATAGCAGAAAAGGCTGATGCCAGCCCCTGGGCTACCCTAGGGCATTGGGATGCTTTTGGAGCTCTTTTCATGGTGTACTAGTCCATCTGTGCTGGCCTGATCACACTGCTCTGCAGAGAGATGAAAGCTCAGAAAAGCCCTTTCTTTCAACTGCTTCTATGTTTCACCTCAAAATGTGTATTTTCTCTGTATTGTATATTTTATCTATAGTCACACTGCAGCACACTGCTATAGCATGTTTGGTGCCCTTTTATCATGACTTTTTCAGTTTTCTTTTGATCCAAACACACCCATAATATCTATTCCCATTCTTTAAATTCTATGCCACCCTTTTCAAAATCTTTTTTCTCCACAGTTACATGGAAAAGTCTCTGCTCTGTCTACAGGTTGTCATGTGTTCACAGAGGCATCTAGATTTCCACTCTAAGCTCAGTTTTAAATCCCAAAAAGATCTCTAAGTCTGTAATTCTGAATGTTTATTCATTTGTGTCATTTAGTAAGATAAGAACATTTTAATATGTTAGACACTAAGTATGTGTGTCTATGCAGGCATGCATGTCTATATGTATATATATACATATAATACACATGT
>NW_007762563.1:0-717 GCF_000696425.1 Galeopterus variegatus
ATTAATATTATTTTTTTACATACCATGGTGTTGCAGAGCAGTTGGGAGGGAGGAGGAGAGAGTAAAGGGGAAGGAAATGGGATGGAAGAATTAGGAAGTAGGAGGGGTGGGATTAAAGCCTTTGGCACCCCCCTCAATCCTACAGGGGAAACTTGGGGGTTTCCAGTGGTGTCTTGGTCATTGCTGGGCTGGGTGCAGATGTCAAGGGAGTGTGGAAAAGCCCTCACCCCTGCAATCTCAGCCAGGGAACCCATGGCATTTCTTGCTGCGGCTTGGTGGTCATTGCTGGGCTGGTTGCATGTGTTGGGAGGTGCATGGCGAAGGCCCGAGGCCCCCCACTGCTCCTGCTTGTGAGAGCCTGGGGCACTTCCTTCAGCAGCTCGGTGGTCACTGCTGGGCTGGCTGTGTGTGTCCAGAAAGCATGGCCAAGGCCCTCATACCCCAACCTTGGGATTGTTTTTGGGTATTGGGGGGGCATTGCTGAGGCCCCTGTCCCTCCCTCATTTCTGGCTTGGTATCCCAGAGGACTTCCAGTCCTTCTAGGTGTTATAGGTGTTCTTTGGTGAAATGAGACCTTTACTAGTTACTATGACACTTTGTCTCTGTTTGCAGGTACTTCATTTTTTTTTTCTTCTTCTTTCTGCTCTGTGTTGAATTATTTGCTCTTCCCACCATTTAAACTCTGCACTGGAACTAATTTGTTTTCCTTTTTTTACT
>NW_007762563.1:5954-6343 GCF_000696425.1 Galeopterus variegatus
ATTTTATTTTATTTTATTTATTTTTTTAAAGGAAATGAAATTTTAGTAATATTATTTTTTTACATACCATGGTGTTGCAGAGGAGTTGGGAGGGAGGAGGAGAGAGGAAAGGGGAAGGAAATGGGATGGAAGAATTAGGAAGTAGGAGGGGTGGGATTAAGGCCTGTGGCACACCCCCTCATTCCTACAGGGGAAACTTGGGGGTTTCCAGTGGTGGCTTGGTCATTGCTGGGCTGGGTGCAGATGTCAAGGGAGTGTGGAAAAGCCCTCACCCCTGCAATCTCAGCCCGGGAACCCATGGCCCTTCTTGCTGCAACTTGGTGGTCAGTGCTGGGCTGGTTGCATGTGTTGGGAGGTGTATGGCCAAGGCCTGAGGCCCCCCACTGCCC
>NW_007762564.1:0-688 GCF_000696425.1 Galeopterus variegatus
CTGGTTGTATAGGACTTTTATGGAAGAAATACCTTTCCCTATTTCACCAAGCAAGTCAGGAACAGACAAAAACTGGTTTTGTGACTCCCACAGAAAGATTTCTTCAACCATTCTGTGGAACTGGCTAATTTGCTCAAATTGTTTTCAATGGAATTTCTATCATTACAACCGAAGACTGACCGTGTATCTCCTGATACCTGAAGCCTGGCATTATTTTCCAATTATTTATAGTNTTAATAGAAATCATATTTCTTTCTAGAGTAAGTGTACCTTAGCCATAATATGTTCATATGCGGGGTTTTTGCAAGCATTTTGCTCAGAAGTGTGTTTGCAGTTTATTCAGTTTTATATTATTTGAGAAAATTTTCATTTCTCTCTTTTTTTATATATATCTTAGCCAGTCATTGATTTACAAAGACATATCTTTTACTTACCTGAAGATACTGATTATTTTATGTTTTTAAAAATGGTTTTTTATTCTTACATTGATCCTATTTATCCAATTTAGTTTGTTACACTCCTTTCATTTTAGTTTTCCTGAAATATATAAAGACACTAGATTATGGGCTCACTTTTAAAACTGAGATTATCCACATTATGCTATTTGAGAAGTCAGTTACAAAAGGACAAATAATGTAGGATTCCACTTCTATAAGGTACCCAGAATAACAAAACTTATACAGATAGA
>NW_007762564.1:6103-6343 GCF_000696425.1 Galeopterus variegatus
TAGAATGCAAGTTTGTCTCTGTACATAAATTTGAATTCAAAATTATTTTTCTCAGGGTTGTTTATACTTACTCTTCATGCTACCATTATTAATATGATTGATATATTTTTAAATAAAGACAGTAATCTTATATGGATCACATTGTTTCCTCACAATGTCTATATAAAAAGAATAAGACATTAATAGAAATCATATTTCTTTCTAGAGTAAGTGTACCTTAGCCATAATATGTTCATATGC
>NW_007762565.1:0-339 GCF_000696425.1 Galeopterus variegatus
AGATAGAAAAATAGAGAAGCTAAGGAACTCATCTAAGGTTATTCAGCAAAGAAAATTAATTCAAAATTTTGTTCTAGAAAACTATAAAGTCAGTGTTCTTCTCACTATAGAATGAAGTACAATATTGATTTTCTTCCAGTAAAAAGATTTATATCACTAACACATTATCGATGCAAAATCAAGTTCAAAAATTGCTGAAAATATCAACCTTGGTCAGAATAGCCCAAACAGGCAAACTTTATGCCTATATAAATGTCAGCTGTGTGCATATTGGTCTTTTTTTTTTTTATCTTTAATCCATTGCATTTTAGTTAAGACTTAAAAAGAGTCACAATGTTT
>NW_007762565.1:739-1096 GCF_000696425.1 Galeopterus variegatus
CAAGTTTTTCCATCTGCAATGAAAACAGCTCTAACTTTCCAATGCATTCAAAGAAACAAAAATTCTTGGAAACCTGTTACCTATAGAACAGACATACTGTTGTTTTCACAGCGCTCTCTATATTGTTTAGAAGCAATCAGTGTACCTATGTATATTTCACAGTAAACTGTGAATAACTAAAGAAGACAGAATGATAAACATATTTGTATTACCAATATTTAGTACAGGTTTGGTATGTGTTAGATTCTTAGAAAAATACATGGGAAACTAAATCGTGTCCCTTCTCTCATTTCCTGGGACAAGAATGATTGGATTCTAGCATCTACAAGTACATAAAGGAACCTGAATAGAGCAATA